>NC_133179.1:54795000-54797500 GCF_049306965.1 Danio rerio | reverse complement strand
GATTAAGAGTCTCATGCTCTACCGACTGAGCTAGCCGGGCTGATGAGTAGCTATTTTAGGAACCAGAAACCTTTTACGGTAATACCTTCCCTACCCGTGACAATCTTCTGCTAAATCCTGATTTCATCTTGTAACGCTGGACAGAATGTGGCCCAGGATCTATGTCCAGTGCACATGTTAGCAGTTACAAGGCAGCAAAATGCCTAATTTGTCCGTGGGTGGGCTTGAACCACCAACCTTTCAGTTAACAGCCGAACGCGCTAACCGATTGCGCCACAGAGACTTAGTGAAAGGTCACCTACAGTGGTAGAAACGCGGAACTTTGTCTCAAAGTCTGCTACATGAACCCTAATGTAAGTTTGCTGGGAGAGAGAGAGAAAAGTAACAGGAACGCCCAACGTGGGGCTCGAACCCATGACCCTAACATTAAGAGTCTCATACTCTACCGACTGAGCTAGCCGGGCTGATAAGATGAACTTTTAAGAGCTAAACACTCTTTACAGTAATACCTTCCCTACCCGTGACAATGTTCTGCTAAATCCTGATTTCGTCTTGTAACGCTGGACAGAATGTGGCCCAGGATCTATGTCCAGTGCACGTGTTAGCAGTTGCAAGGCAGCAAAATGCCTAATTCGTACCTGGGTGGGCTTGAACCACCAACCTTTCAGTTAACAGCCGAACGCGCTAACCGATTTTGCCAAAGAGACTTAGTAAAAGGTCACCTACAGTGGTAGAAACGCGGAACTTTGTCTCAAATGGTCTGCTATATGAACCCTAATGATAGTTTGCTGAGAGAAAGAGAGGTAACAGAAACGCCCAACGTGGGGCTCGAACCCACGACCCTGACATTAAGAGTCTCATGCTCTATTGACTGAGCATCTCACTGGGCTGATGAGATGAACTTTTAAGAGCTAAACACTCTTTACAGTAATACCTTCCCTACCCGTGACAATGTTCTGCTAAATCCTGATTTCATCTTGTAACGCTGGACAGAATGTGGCCCAGGATCTATGTCCAGTGCACATGTTAGCAGTTGCAAGGCAGCAAAATGCCTAATTCGTCCCTGGGTGGGCTTGAACCACCAACCTTTCGGTTAACAGCCGAACGCGCTAACCGATTGCGCCACAGAGACTTAGTGAAATGTCACCTACAGTGGTAGAAACGCGGAACTTTGTCTCAAAGTCTGCTACATGAACCCTAATGTAAGTTTGCTGGGAGAGAGAGAGAAAAGTAACAGGAACGCCCAACGTGGGGCTCGAACCCATTACCCTGACATTAAGGGTCTCATACTCTACCGACTGAGCTAGCCGGGCTGATGAGATGAACTTTTAAGAGCTAAACACTCTTTACAGTAATACCTTCCCTACCCGTGACAATGTTCTGCTAAATCCTGATTTCGTCTTGTAACGCTGGACAGAATGTGGCCCAGGATCTATGTCCAGTGCACGTGTTAGCAGTTGCAAGGCAGCAAAATGCCTAATTCGTACCTGGGTGGGCTTGAACCACCAACCTTTCAGTTAACAGCCGAACGCGCTAACCGATTGCGCCAAAGAGACTTAGTGAAAGGTCACCTACAGTGGTAGAAACGCGGAACTTTGTCTCAAAGTCTGCTACATGAACCCTAATGTAAGTTTGCTGGGAGAGAGAGAGAAAAGTAACAGGAACGCCCAACGTGGGGCTCGAACCCATGACCCTGACATTAAGGGTCTCATACTCTACCGACTGAGCTAGCCGGGCTGATGAGATGAACTTTTAAGAGCTAAACACTCTTTACAGTAATACCTTCCCTACCCGTGACAATGTTCTGCTAAATCCTGATTTCGTCTTGTAACGCTGGACAGAATGTGGCCCAGGATCTATGTCCAGTGCACGTGTTAGCAGTTGCAAGGCAGCAAAATGCCTAATTCGTACCTGGGTGGGCTTGAACCAACAAACTTTCAGTTAACAGCCTAACGCGCTAACCGATTGCGCCACAGAGACTTAGGAAAAGTCACCTACAGTGGTAGAAAGGCGGAACTTTGTCTCAAAAGGTCTGCTATATGAACCCTAATGATAGTTTGCTAAGAGAATGAGAGGTAACAGAAACGCCCAATGTGGGGCTCTAACCCACGACGCTGAGATTAACAGTCTCATGCTCTATCGACTGAGCTAGCGGGGATGATGAGAAGCTCTTTTAGGAACCAGAAACCGTTTACAGTAATACCTTCCTACCCGTGACAATCTTCTGCTAAATCCTGATTTCATCTTGTAACGCTGGACAGAATGTGGCCCAGGATCTATGTCCAGTGCACGTGTTAGCAGTTGCAAGGCAGCAAAATGCCTAATTCGTACCTGGGTGGGCTTGAACCACCAACCGTTCAGTTAACAGCCGAACGCGCTAACCGATTGCGCCAAAGAGACTTAGTAAAAGGTCACCTACAGTGGTAGAAAGGCGGAACTTTGTCTCAAAAGGTCTGCTATATGAACCCTAATGATAGTTTGCTGAGAGAAAGAGAGGTAA
>NC_133179.1:54787500-54792500 GCF_049306965.1 Danio rerio | reverse complement strand
TGTGGCCCAGGATCTATGTCCAGTGCACGTGTTAGCAGTTGCAAGGCAGCAAAATGCCTAATTCGTACCTGGGTGGGCTTGAACCACCAACCTTTCAGTTAACAGCCGAACGCGCTAACCGATTGCGCCAAAGAGACTTAGTAAAAGGTCACCTACAGTGGTAGAAAGGCGGAACTTTGTCTCAAAAGGTCTGCTATATGAACCCTAATGATAGTTTGCTGAGAGAAAGAGAGGTAACAGAAACACCCAACGTGGGGCTCGAACCCACGACCCTGAGATTAAGAGTCTCATGCTCTACCGACTGAGCTAGCCGGGCTGATGAGAAGCTATTTTAGGAACCAGAAACCTTTTACGGTAATACCTTCCCTACCCGTGACAATCTTCTGCTAAATCCTGATTTCATCTTGTAACGCTGGACAGAATGTGGCCCAGGATCTATGTCCAGTGCACGTGTTAGCAGTTACAAGGCAGCAAAATGCCTAATTCGTCCGTGGGTGGGCTTGAACCACCAACCTTTCAGTTAACAGCCGATCGCGCTAACCGATTGCGCCACAGAGACTTAGTGAAAGGTCACCTACAGTGGTAGAAACGCGGAACTTTGTCTCAAAGTCTGCTACATGAAGCCTAATGTAAGTTTGCTGGGAGAGAGAGAGAAAAGTAACAGGAACGCCCAACGTGGGGCTCGAACCCATGACCCTGACATTAAGAGTCTCATACTCTACCGACTGAGCTAGCCGGGCTGATGAGATGAACTTTTAAGAGCTAAACACTCTTTACAGTAATACCTTCCCTACCCGTGACAATGTTCTGCTAAATCCTGATTTCGTCTTGTAACGCTGGACAGAATGTGGCCCAGGATCTATGTCCAGTGCACGTGTTAGCAGTTGCAAGGCAGCAAAATGCCTAATTCGTACCTGGGTGGGCTTGAACCACCAACCTTTCAGTTAACAGCCGAACGCGCTAACCGATTGCGCCAAAGAGACTTAGTAAAAGGTCACCTACAGTGGTAGAAACGCGGAACTTTGTCTCAAATGGTCTGCTATATGAACCCTAATGATAGTTTGCTGAGAGAAAGAGAGGTAACAGAAACGCCCAACGTGGGGCTCGAACCCACGACCCTGACATGAAGAGTCTCATGCTCTACTGACTGAGCATCTCACTGGGCTGATGAGATGAACTTTTAAGAGCTAAACACTCTTTACAGTAATACCTTCCCTACCCGTGACAATCTTCTGCTAAATCCTGATTTCATCTTGTAACGCTGGACAGAATGTGGCCCAGGATCTATGTCCAGTGCACATGTTAGCAGTTACAAGGCAGCAAAATGCCTAATTCGTCCGTGGGTGGGCTTGAACCACCAACCTTTCAGTTAACAGCCGAACGCGCTAACCGATTGCGCCACAGAGACTTAGTGAAAGGTCACCTACAGTGGTAGAAACGCGGAACTTTGTCTCAAAGTCTGCTACATGAACCCTAATGTAAGTTTGCTGGGAGAGAGAGAGAAAAGTAACAGGAACGCCCAACGTGGGGCTCGAATCCATTACCCTGACATTAAGGGTCTCATATTCTACCGACTGAGCTAGCCGGGCTGATGAGATGAACTTTTAAGAGCTAAACACTCTTTACAGTAATACCTTCCCTACCCGTGACAATGTTCTGCTAAATCCTGATTTCGTCTTGTAACGCTGGACAGAATGTGGCCCAGGATCTATGTCCAGTGCACGTGTTAGCAGTTGCAAGGCAGCAAAATGCCTAATTCGTACCTGGGTGGGCTTGAACCACCAACCTTTCAGTTAACAGCCGAACGCGCTAACCGATTGCGCCAAAGAGACTTAGTAAAAGGTCACCTACAGTGGTAGAAACGCGGAACTTTGTCTCAAAAGGTCTGCTATATGAACCCTAATGATAGTTTGCTGAGAGAAAGAGAGGGAACAGACACGCCCAATGTGGGGCTCTAACCCACGACCCTGAGATTAAGAGTCTTATGCTCTATCGACTGAGCTAGCGGGGCTGACGAGAAGCTCTTTTAGGAGCTAGAAACCGTTTACAGTAATACCTTCCTACCCATGACAATGTTCTGCTAAATCCTGATTTCATCTTGTAACGCTGGACAGAATGTGGCCCAGGATCTATGTCCAGTGCACGTGTTAGCAGTTGCAAGGCTGCAAAATGCCTAATTCGTCCCTGGGTGGGCTTGAACCACCAACCTTTCAGTTAACAGCCGAACGTGCTGACGAGAAGCTCTTTTAGGAACCAGAAACTGTTTTCAGTAATACCTTCCCTACCCGTGACAATCTTCTGCTAAATCCTGATTTCATCTTGTAACGCTGGACAGAATGTGGCCCAGGATCTATGTCCAGTGCACATGTTAGCAGTTGCAAGGCAGCAAAATGCCTAATTCGTCCCTGGGTGGGCTTGAACCACCAGCCTTTCGGTTAACAGCCGAACGCGCTAACCGATTGCGCCACAGAGACTTAGTGAAATGTCACCTACAGTGGTAGAAATGCGGAACTTTGTCTCAAAGTCTGCTACATGAACCCTAATGTAAGTTTGCTGGGAGAGAGAGAGAAAAGTAACAGGAACGCCCAACGTGGGGCTCGAACCCACGACCCTGACATTAAGAGTCTCATGCTCTACTGACTGAGCATCTCACTGGGCTGATGAGATGAACTTTTAAGAGCTAAACACTCTTTACAGTAATACCTTCCCTACCCGTGACAATGTTCTGCTAAATCCTGATTTCGTCTTGTAACGCTGGACAGAATGTGGCCCAGGATCTATGTACAGTGCACGTGTTAGCAGTTGCAAGGCAGCAAAATGCCTAATTCGTACCTGGGTGGGCTTGAACCACCAACCTTTCAGTTAACAGCCGAACGCGCTAACCGATTGCGCCAAAGAGACTTAGTAAAAGGTCACCTACAGTGGTAGAAACGCGGAACTTTGTCTCAAATGGTCTGCTATATGAACCCTAATGATAGTTTGCTGAGAGAAAGAGAGGTAACAGAAACGCCCAACGTGGGGCTCGAACCCACGACCCTGACATGAAGAGTCTCATGCTCTACTGACTGAGCATCTCACTGGGCTGATGAGATGAACTTTTAAGAGCTAAACACTCTTTACAGTAATACCTTCCCTACCCGTGACAATCTTCTGCTAAATCCTGATTTCATCTTGTAACGCTGGACAGAATGTGGCCCAGGATCTATGTCCAGTGCACATGTTAGCAGTTACAAGGCAGCAAAATGCCTAATTCGTCCGTGGGTGGGCTTGAACCACCAACCTTTCAGTTAACAGCCTAACGCACTAACCAATTGCACCACAGAGACTTAGTAAAAGGTCACCTACAGTGGTAGAAACGCGGAACTTTGTCTCAAAGTCTGCTACATGAACCCTAATGTAAGTTTGCTGGGAGAGAGAGAGAAAAGTAACAGGAACCCCCAACGTGGGGCTCGTATCCATTACCCTGACATTAAGGGTCTCATATTCTACCGACTGAGCTAGCCGGGCTGATGAGATGAACTTTTAAGAGCTAAACACTCTTTACAGTAATACCTTCCCTACCCGTGACAATGTTCTGCTAAATCCTGATTTCGTCTTGTAACGCTGGACAGAATGTGGCCCAGGATCTATGTCCAGTGCACGTGTTAGCAGTTGCAAGGCAGCAAAATGCCTAATTCGTACCTGGGTGGGCTTGAACCACCAACCTTTCAGTTAACAGCCGAACGCGCTAACCGATTGCGCCAAAGAGACTTAGTAAAAGGTCACCTACAGTGGTAGAAACGCGGAACTTTGTCTCAAAAGGTCTGCTATATGAACCCTAATGATAGTTTGCTGAGAGAAAGAGAGGGAACAGAAACGCCCAATGTGGGGCTCTAACCCACAACCCTGAGATTAAGAGTCTTATGCTCTATCGACTGAGCTAGCGGGGCTGACGAGAAGCTCCTTTAGGAGCTAGAAACCGTTTACAGTAATACCTTCCTACCCATGACAATGTTCTGCTAAATCCTGATTTCATCTTGTAACGCTGGACAGAATGTGGCCCAGGATCTATGTCCAGTGCACGTGTTAGCAGTTGCAAGGCAGCAAAATGCCTAATTCGTCCGTGGGTGGGCTTGAACCACCAACCTTTCAGTTAACAGCCGAACGCGCTAACCGATTGCGCCACAGAGACTTAGTGAAAGGTCACCTACAGTGGTAGAAACGCGGAACTTTGTCTCAAAGTCTGCTACATGAACCCTAATGTAAGTTTGCTGGGAGAGAGAGAGAAAAGTAACAGGAACCCCCAACGTGGGGCTCGTATCCATTACCCTGACATTAAGGGTCTCATATTCTACCGACTGAGCTAGCCGGGCTGATGAGATGAACTTTTAAGAGCTAAACACTCTTTACAGTAATACCTTCCCTACCCGTGACAATGTTCTGCTAAATCCTGATTTCGTCTTGTAACGCTGGACAGAATGTGGCCCAGGATCTATGTCCAGTGCACGTGTTAGCAGTTGCAAGGCAGCAAAATGCCTAATTCGTACCTGGGTGGGCTTGAACCACCAACCTTTCAGTTAACAGCCGAACGCGCTAACCGATTGCGCCAAAGAGACTTAGTAAAAGGTCACCTACAGTGGTAGAAACGCGGAACTTTGTCTCAAAAGGTCTGCTATATGAACCCTAATGATAGTTTGCTGAGAGAAAGAGAGGGAACAGAAACGCCCAATGTGGGGCTCTAACCCACGACCCTGAGATTAAGAGTCTTATGCTCTATCGACTGAGCTAGCGGGGCTGACGAGAAGCTCCTTTAGGAGCTAGAAACCGTTTACAGTAATACCTTCCTACCCATGACAATGTTCTGCTAAATCCTGATTTCATCTTGTAACGCTGGACAGAATGTGGCCCAGGATCTATGTCCAGTGCACGTGTTAGCAGTTGCAAGGCAGCAAAATGCCTAATTCGTCCGTGGGTGGGCTTGAACCACCAACCTTTCAGTTAACAGCCGAACGCGCTAACCG
>NC_133179.1:54680000-54777500 GCF_049306965.1 Danio rerio | reverse complement strand
CAGAACTTTGTCTCAAAAGGTCTGCTATATGAACCCTAATGTAAGTTTGCTGAGAGAGAGAGACGTAACAGAAACGCCCAACGTGGGGCTCTAACCCACGACCCTGAGATAAAGAGTCTCATGCCCTACCGACTGAGCTAGCAGAACTGACGAGAAGCCTTTTCAAGAGCTAGACACCATTTACAGTAATCCCTTCCCTACCCATGACAATCTTCTGCTAAATCCTGATTTCATCTTGTAACGCTGGACAGAATGTGGCCCAGGATCTATGTCCAGTGCACGTGTTAGCAGTTGCAAGGCAGCAAAATGCCTAATTCGTACCTGGGTGGGCTTGAACCACCAACCTTTCAGTTAACAGCCGAACGCGCTAACGGATTGAGCCACATCGACTTAGTGAAAGGTCACCTACAGTGGTAAAAACGGGGAACTTTGTCTCAAAAGGTCTGCTATATGAACCCTAATGTAAGTTTGCTGAGAGAGAGAAAAGTAACAGAAACGCCCAACTTGGGGCTCTAACCCACGACCCTGAGATTGAGAGTCTCATACTCTACCAACTGTGCTAGCCGAGCTGTTTCAAGAACTAGACACTGTTTACAGTAATACCTTCCCGACCTGTGACAATGTTCTACTAAATCCTGATTTCATCTTGTAACGCTGGACAGAATGTGGCCCAGGATATATGCCTAGTGCACATGTTAGCAGTTGCAAGGCAGCAAAGTGCGTAATTCGTCAGTGGGTGGGCTCGAATCACCAACCTTTGGGTCATTATATCTTGTTTATTACCCATTTTATTCATTTATACTATTCATTTTATTTATTTACTCAATTATATTAATATGCGAATATGTCTCAATAAATAATTAAAATTTTGTTAGTTAGTTGAGTGCTATAGGTCTTACAAAAGCCTTTTATCTAAAAATAGCATAAAAACTCTTAACTGTACATAAGCTCATTGATCTCTCCATTTTTCTTCCTAAAATAGGTCTCTGGTAATTCATCTTCATCGCTCAACTATTTTTTTTTTCAATTATTTCAATGCAGTCTTTTGGTATTGCTTTTTTCAACTCATGACATTGTCTTTGAAATTTTGCTTTAACAACTCTTTTATACCCATCCTCCACAATTACTTTTAATGGTACAAATCCTTTTATTACTTCATATAATACATCTTTAACTTGTCTTAATCCTCCGTCCCACCATTCCTTAAAATATAAAACATTTCCTTCACTTAAAATTGTTGAATTCAGTAAAAGTGGTTGTTCTAGAATCTGCGCCCTTGCTTTTGGTATAATCAACACATTTTCTAAAAATCCCCCTCATGATTCTAAGACCTCAACATAAAATTTTGGCAGACCTGCTATCATCCGTTTCTTCATCTTCATCAATAAAACATTACATCCCATATTAAAATGTCCACATTTCTTCAAATAATAATCCAACAAACTTTTCCAAATCACACCCATTTTCCCTTCCAAAAACCTTTGAATAATCTTAATTGTTAATGTTTTCATTTTTAAAAAAACTATCCAAAAGTCCCAGACCTCCTTCTTTTACCTCCCCAAAGTATAATAAGCAATCTTGGCTCTTCCATTTCCCCACAAAAACTTTAAAACTACAACATTAATTTTTTTATAGTATACTTCAGGCAACGCAGTTACACTTAACACATACCAGACCTTTAACAACATTAAAGCATTTAAGATTAATACTTTCCTTTTTAACGTCAAATTTCTAGCTTTCCAAAATCTCAGTCTTTTCTCAATTCCATTTAAAACTCTCTCCTAATTTTAAATCTCTGCTTTATTAGAATCCATCCCCACCCAAATTCCCAACATTTTTTGTGTTCCTTTTCTTCTTTAAAGGGTATATGTTGTGTTATTTCTTTTACTCTTCCCACCCTCATGCTCAAACTTTTTCCAACATTAACCTTAGCTCCTGATGCTTTACAATATCGCTCTCAAATCCCCAACGATGAAGTATCATCAGCGTATTGATACACAGCTTCTCTGTTGTCATTGTTTTCTATTTGTATCCCTTTAATGCTTCTATCTGATTTTTATTGCCAATCCCAGTGGCTCAGCTACCAGTGTGTATAATAAAATTTATATATATATATATAGCCCCTCATGTTTTTTTTTATATTTCCTAAATTATGTAAAACATAGCAAGAAAATCTTCACAGTATGTCTGATAATATTTTTTTCTTCTGGAGGAAGTATTATTTGTTTTATTTCAGCTAGAATAAAATCAGTTTTTTATTCTTTTTTAAACCATTTTAAAGACAAAACTATTAGCCCTTTAACTATTAGCTATTTTTTCTCGATAGTCTACAGAACAAACCATCCTTATACAATTACTTGTCTAATTTACTGTCATGGCAAACATAAAATAAATTAGTTATTAGAGATTAGTTATTAAAACTATAATAATAAAAAATGTGCTGAAAAAATCTAATCTCCATTAAACAAAAATCGGGGGAAAAAAAACCTTTTTTTTATTTGTTCAAACTACTCAATTAAAATGTGCTGAAATAACACAATTCTTGAGATTTCATTGGGACAACTTAATGTTCAGTCCAAATAATTTGGTAAAAGTGTTAAGTTACCTTAATTTGTGTTAAGACAACATGGAAGAATTGTGTGGAACCCTGCACAAATATGGTGATCAGTTCATAATAAGTTGAAACACATTGTTAGATTTTGCTGTATTTGGCTTAACCATTCTTGGGTGGCTCGCCAATGTATAGATGACTATTAATACATAAAATAAGTAAGCTGACCAAAGTTCTTACATGGAGAAGACTTTATTGAAGACAATGAATAGTGCAGTTCCTCAGCTGTGATGTTAACTTGTCTGTCTTCAAGTAAGTTAAACAAAGTACTGTCTGTGAGACACTGCTTTATAACAAAGGATGATCTAATTTGTGAATCATGTTTTTGCTAAGCATGTGAGCCTCTCGAAAGTAGTTTATAAATAAACTTCACTTGAATAAACAGCCAAACTACATGAAAAAGCTGCCGTTTTGAATATACCCGTGTTTGTGTGGACAAGGCCTCAATTTTGCTGACTCTGTTATCCATTGTGAAGCTTTAGGTGAGTGCTGAGGATTCTTTTACAATTAAAGCCCTTTCCACACTCACTGCATCTAAAACGATCCTCTCCTGAGTGAATCTTCATATGGTTCTTAATGGAGTCTTTGCGTGTGAGACTCTTTCCACACTGATCACATGTGAACACTGTGGTTCCAGTGTGACCATTCATGTGGTTCTTGAGGCTAGCTTTAGTTGTGAAGCTCTTTCCACACTAAGCACATTTAAACGGCTTCTCTCCAGTGTGACTTATCATGTGGTGTTTGAGTGAGCTTTTATGTGGAAAACTTTTACCACACTCTGTGCATGTGTAAGGTTTCTCTCCAGTGTGAATCCTCATGTGGATGTAAAGGTCTTGTTTTTTACCTAAACTCGTTCCACACTGTTCGCAGGTGTAAGGTTTCTCCCTAGTGTGATCTCTCATGTGAGCAATCATGTGCGGCTTTTTACTGAAACTCTTTCTACACTGTTTACAGCTGAAAGGCTTCTCTCCAGTGTGAATTCTCATGTGCTCTGCCAGGTTTCTTGCATGGCGGAAGCTTTTTCCACACTGTTGGCATGTGTATGGCCTCTCTCCAGAATGAATTCTCATGTGGGATTTAAAGCTTTGTTTTTGACTAAAACTCTGTCCACACTGTTCACAGGTGTAAGGTTTCTCCCCTGTGTGAACTCTCATGTGAACATCAAGGTTTGGCTTTTGACTGAAACTCTTTCCACACTGTTTACAGCTGAAAGGCTTCTCTCCAGTGTGAATTCTCATGTGTGCTGCAAAGTTTCCAACATGATAAAAGCTTTTTCCACACTCTTGGCATGTGAACTTCCTCTCTCTAGTGTGAATTCTCATGTGAGCTTTAAAGCCTTGTATTTGACTAAAACTCTTTCCACACTGTTTGCAAGTGTAATGTTGCTCCCTAGTGTGAACTCTAATGTGAACATCAAGGTTTGACTTTTGACTGAAACTCTTTCCACACTGTTTACAGCTAAAATTACTTTCGTTTGATGAAGTCTTTTTAGTCAGTGTGGGTTTTTCATCAGTCGTTATTTCTTGGGGTTTCTCAAACTGCTGTTTCTCATCTATTTCATTCTGTTGATGAGTCTCTTCTTTCAGCACCATCAGATCTAAAAAAAAAAAAAAAAAGTTAACTTTAGTATGAAGGCTCAAAGCGACACCTCAAGCGACTTTTTCACCCAAATATTAAAATGACCTTACCATTTACTCTCCGTCATGTGGTGTTAAACTTTCCTTTATTGTGGAACACAGTGAGCCAGTAGCGTTTTTTAAAATATCTTCTTTTGTGCTTAACAGGATCAAGAAACTCATAAAGGTTTAAATTCACATGAGGGAGAGTAAATGGTGAGGCTATTTTCATTTTTGCGTCAACTATCCCTTTAAAAGGTTCCTACAATTACCCATTTTTTACAAGATGTAAAATAAGTCTTTAGTGTTCCCAGAATGTTTCTGAGGTTTCAGCTCAAAATCAGGTCATATACCTTGTAGAATATTTATGTTTGGGGATCAGAGGAAAACCTAGCTCTTTTTGTGCCTGTGGCTTTCAATGCAAATAATCAAATGCACTCGCTCTAGATTACTCGTGTTGCGTTTCCTCTTGCTTGGAAGACCCGATTGAGACAAATCCTGCATGTCCATAGCAGGTATGCATAATTATGCTTATATTTGCAAGTTTGCATTATTGTATAAAACGTATGCAAATGCTTAATGCCACGTTTGTTTTAAACAGGAGTGATGAGGAGATGGCAAGATGACATACTTTGTTACTTGTTTTCATTTATTTGTACTTTTGTCTTTGTGTATGTCCTAAGGCTTAGCTGAAGACCTACTTGGTGACATTGTATATACCCGACAAGATGCAGAAATGCCATCTAAAAAGGTTACTTGCGATTCGTCCAATCAGGGACAGTGACAATGTAAATATACAAAATAATAATGATAACCCAGGGTTTACAAATGTGAACTGTCTGTTAATGAACACCCAGGATTATTTTTTAACCCCAGGTATAGCATGAGCAGTGTGGAAGGTGACTACAGATAACCCAGAATTTATCCAGGTATAGATTGACCCAGGGTTAACAATTTGTTAAAAGTGTGAAAAGCTCTAAGAATACTCAGCATCAGCTCTCAGGATAAACAGAGTATAATGACAAACAGCCACAATTGTCAATCATGTCATGATGACCTGGGGCCTGTTTCAGTAAGGAGGTTCAACCAACTCAGAGTTTAATCTTGAACTCTGAGTTGATTTACAGAGAGATTAAATTCTCAGAGTTTTCGGTTTCAGAAAAACATTTGAGCTACAAAAGTCTTTCAGTCAAGAGCAGTGAGGGATTTTCTCCTTTTGTTGTTTGAATAATGATAAAAACAGTTGGCAGCAGGAATATTGCGCACTGTCACTTTAAGAATAGTGCGGCTCTGATATGGTTTCTCTTTCACATGTCTTGATTCTCAACTTGTTTGTTTATTACACAAATGAGGGTTAATATAAATAATCACTAAACACCACACAAATTTGTATGTATTTGACCATTAAAGCGCTCACATTAAGATGGCGTTAGATGTGTGTTCTCTGCTTGTCTCCGAGCCTGTCCTAGGCTAAGAGCAGCACACACAGAGCATGTGCACTTACACACTTTTAAAAATAGGAATGATGCGCGCCCCGTGCTGCAAAAGTTACATTACAGCACGTGCTTTTAGTCATTTTCACGTGGAACTGAGCTTTGCAGAGCAACAAATGTGTACAACTGGAAAGGGGGTGGTATATGATGGAATAATCGTTTATTTCGATTAATGGTTTTTCATAATCATTAGAAGCCTAAATCGAAATCGCAACCAGATTTTCGATTAATTGCACTGCCCTATCAAGTAGTAGAGGTTGATATGACATTTAAAATGTAAGCAGGACTAAAAAATCTTTTTAGAACGAGTAATAATCTGGTGGAGGCCTGTGTTTGGAGTTCTGGAATGCGTGGCGTGACGATTCGGGACACTTTATGTTTCTGCTGCGTCACTGAGTGTCTGGTGTGCCGTGTCGCGCCACATTCGGTGCCTCAGTCAAAGTTAATTTAGTGTGTGTGGTTATTAGTCTCGGTGTAGAAGCTCGGCACTTGTACACCGAGACTATACAAAGACACAAATGATTTTGTACGACTGAATGCTCAACCTAGCTTAGCTTCTCTCTCGGTCTGTCAGCCTGTCTGTTGCAAACACAGAGCATGGAAGCTCTTGGCTCTGCCCCCTTGTTATGTTAGGCGGGAAGCGGAAACTGTGAAGCAACACGCCCCTAAAACAGCAAACTGTGTAAACGCCCCCAACATCACACTTTTGAACATAAAAACATTTTGAACTTAAAAACATCTGAACTGTGTGTTGAACTGAACCTAAACTGGCACACTCAGAAGAACCATAATATTAAAATTAAATCATAAAAAAGGGGTAAACTATGTACCCTTTAAGCTTATCATTCATTAAAAAAGGACAAGCCAGTCTTGTACGTGACTTTGTTCTTTGTGTAACTGAAATGTAGGCAATAGTTCAATTAAAAAATGCTAATTAAATTTTTGCGCACATAAAAGATGTGCAAATAAAGCAGTGTTCCCATTTAATGAATCAAAGAGAACAAAATCATCACTTACTGAATAATTGGCGCCAAATATCAACAGTAAAAACTGTATTTTCTGCAGTAGAAGAAGCTACATGAATCTTTTCTTTTTTAAATGACTTTCACCTCAGAGGTCAATGCTGGCACAAAATTAACACGTGTTAGCGTTTGAAGCAATGAGACGCAGAGAACAGATGCTCTGGAGGTCATTAATAATATAATAATATGAATACTGAAATGGTTCAGGTGTTTTAGAGTGACCAAAACAACATTTCAGATGTTTTACAATGTGCTCAGCCTGCTGGTTTGTCTATTCACACACATTTTCATCATCATATGATCTCTTTTGTTCAGTAAAGGTGCTTGCGTTGTTTACGTAAGTTTATCTTCTCTTATCGAATAAAAAGTTTGTCCTACTCAGTTATGCGCATATTTCTTTATGCTTATATTTTGAAAAGTTATGTGCATCATGACGTTTCCATCAACCAATTTTTAATGCTTATAGCCTATCCAAATACACATAAAAATAGGTGGCTGGAAATGTAAGGCTAAGCGAGAAATACCGCTTTATTTTTTAAAAAGGGGACGAGACCGACAGAAAACTTTCTTTTAGAGACAGGTTTGACTTACCGTGCTTTCTCGAATTTGACAAACCTGCCATTTTGAAACGAAAAACCCAGAGTTTTTCTCATTTCAGGGCTAAAATACTCTGAGTTTACACTTAACCTTCTTTCTGGAACAGGGACCCGATCTCATATGCTATTGTTTTAGAACTTCAGTTGCCTATTGGACAAATGACCAGGAATAATAAATGGCAGAAAACGGTCACACTACTTGCTCTGCAAACATGGGTGTTCATGTCTATACATACAAAGAAAAAAAATAAAATAAGAAAATATGACTTTGCAACATCAAGCAGCATTAGGCATGGACCAGTATAAGATAACCTTGAATAAAAATATCACACTTTCACAGTACTGATTACTGCTCAAAAATATATTCTTTTAAATGTCTGGGTAAAAAACAAACACTTTTTCCTCTTTGAACACAAAACATTTTCTTTTGAGAAACTTTTTTAATATTTTGGAGCAGTAAACATGTCAGGCTAAATTATTCAATTGAATCCTTAACTTCTGCTGTCTTCATTTGTTTCAAAAACACAGATTTCTTTACAATTTAAATCAGCATCTTTGGATATCTTTTTTGCTGGAGATACTGTTGTCCTGAAAAACTTAAAACAATATGTAAATAAAAAAACTTACATATGATGATTACAGCAGAAAAAATTGGTGGTTTTAAAACCTTGACTTTTTTTAAACTGCATTATACTTTGAAAATGGTTATTGTCCCATGCTTCAGCAGAACAACACTGTTTTTAGGATCTAAAAATGTATTCTTTAAAAAAAAGTCTCAAGCAAAAAGATTCCAATGGCGCCGCCTGCTGGTACATGAAGAATATGGTCAATATTCTGACGAACTTTACACTCAGATGTTTGCATATCATCAGCATGCTGTAATCCATTTCTTAATCAGCAAAAGTCATTTTAAACTAGTTTGTTGGCCAGTTGTAGTCAGTGCAATGCTAAACGTTATTGTGCCATTATAATTTGTTTGTTTTGTCTCACGTCGTCCCACAACAACAACATATAGTTTAGATTACTGTACAATGTTTTATAATAACAATTAATTATTTTAGTGTCCATTTCATTCAGCATATTTCAAATTAAGGGCATCCACATTTTCTGACATACTTTAAATCAGGGTTTCTGCAGGTTTCACCAAGTTAAATTTAAGACTTTTAAAGACATTTTTAAGACCATTATGAATGAATTTTTAGATTAAGGAATTTTTCAAATGCCCCAGATGAAAAAGATTTTTATTTGTCCTATCAAAAAATATTACAATTTTATACATTTAATGATACAATAATAAATTAATAATAATGTTAAAATATTTTAGATATTTCTTAGCAAAAAAATCTTAAATATTGCGTAAAAACAAGAGAGCTCTACTAGGATCCACACACTTTTTTCCAAAATAAACTTTCTTTAAAATAAAAAACAAATGAACAAAAGTTAAAAAAACTAAAATAATCTAAATCTATGCACAACAATCTGTCCAGGTCTATGTCCTCAGCAGTAAATACATGGAGCACGTTTAAACAAATGAAGCACGAAAATAATTAAACTATTATAATAAATAAAGTTAAAATGATCATTTTGAATGAAAAGTTTAAAGATTTTTTAGATGGATTATTGGTGATTGTATGGGTTTTGGCCAGATTGGGTAACAAAACATGAACAAAGGAAAATGAAGACTTGTTTAAGAAGATTTAAGACCTACAACACAATATTTCAGTAAATTTAAGACTTTTAATGTGAGCGCTTTAATGGTCAAATACATGCAAATTTGTGTGGTGTTTAATTTTAGGTTTTCGAATTTAAGACATTTTAAGACCCTGCGGGTATTAAATAGATCATATCTGTGAGTACTAGTAACAACGACTAAAAACAAGTTTAAACCCATAAAGAAGTTGATGAAAAAAGGGAATTGTGATCAACGTGACATATGCAAATGGAAAGTACTAAGCCAACACTATCACCGTAATAGCAGATATCTTCTATGAGAATACTGTAGGTCAAATATCGTCAGCTCAGTAAACTTTTTTAATTTATTGTTTTTATTTACTTTATATAGCACCAGTGCTCAAGGACGCTTTACAGACAGTAGGAGAACAAGAAAAGCAATAAACTTAGGTAGAGAAAATGGGAGACTAACAATACATAAAATAATGACAAAAGACATGAAAACAAGTGATGAAAGAAACTCATTCCAGTCTTTCAATGAGTGCTTATGTGCATTTAGGAGAACTAGGCAGCACACTCAGGGCTGCAAGATGGATTTTGAGAATGAAAACCAACCTGTTTGTTCCTGCAGATCTTCCTGTTTGACTGTGAATGTTTCTTCAATCTTCACATCTTCACTCTCCTCTTTAATAAACGCCATCTTTATAACAGTGTGGAGAACAGTTGCTTCAGCAGGAGTTTTTCTCTGCGTTTGGACACTTTATCCTGTTTAAAATGAACAAAACAATAAAAATGTTCTGTTTAAAATGAATAAAACAATGAACAAAAACAAAATAACTTCTCTTCAACACTTGCTTTAACAGTTTCTTTATATAAGAGTGATTAACAAAAAGAAATCAGGTAAGTCTGAGCAAGAAACAATAGCCACAAAAGAGCTGATTAAGACCAGTACTCCATTTCTTATATATAGTGATGTTTACTTTGAATAGAATGACATTATGCTATTTAATAAATAAACCTTCATTAAAACACTTATTACACTCTTTACTGTTGCTTTATTCAAACTTTAAAATTTTTTAATTATTTTGTTTGTTTTATTTATTTTATTGTCTGCTTACAGCAACGTTGTAGCACTCTTTTGCACAAGACAAGAATTTACTCTTATGGACAAATAAAGTTTATCCTATCTTATTCAAACAATAGACCTTACTGTGAGTAAAATAGTACTTCGTTGTATAAAGGGTTCAGTTGTCAGGATAAAAACTATATTTATAACCAAATAAACAAACAAACAATAAAGAAGCTTTTAAAAATGACTGAAGAACTTAATATAACGTTGAACAATGCATCCACACATGTTTAGATTTTATATTTTATAATGTTAGCATTCAGATATTATTTGAGTGTAAATTCAAAATGTGCAACTCACCTTTTCTGTCTTCAATAAATAAGTGGGATGAAAAAATGGCCTCAGTGGGTTTTTCTTTGTATGTTGTTGTTGGTAATAATCCCAATGTAGGAATCTACAATCGTAGTTTGTCCTACAAAGTTGTTCTCTTTATTTAGCAAAATAAGCCAATGAAGATTTTCTTAGGAACCCAGAATATATAGACACAACCCTGCTGAGCTACTGGATCTAGAATGTGATTGGATAAGACTCAATTGGCCTCCATTAATGCTGGTATAAAGATGCAAATGAGCAGTGGAGAGCAGTAAAGACTCAAGCCACATACTGTGGGGGATGGGAGCAGCTGTGGGGGAACAGCAGCTTTACAAACCATAGTTTTACAGAGAAATAATGATGTATTGGGAAAATGAGTTGACTTTAGCCATCGTCATTTGTTTTGTTGCTGTTGTTTTAAAGGATTATTGATTGAAGCGTTTTTATTTTGGCTGCTGCATTTTGTAGTTAATGTTGATACATTTATGTTGAGGTACTTTGATTTGAAACAAATTTCAATTTATTTTTCCCAAGCCTGGTTAAAAGGTAATGCAAGAGTTGTGTGTTGTTTTTTTAGAAGCTTCTCAGAGTTTTGTGTAAAGATGCAAATGAGCACAAGCCACACTCATGTCTCAATACACACAACTACATTCACTTATATAATAGTCATGTAAGTCTTATACTATTATACTGTAATATTTTATCATTCGTTGAAAGAAACAATTTCTAAACTTCACAGTGAGGTTTTATTTGTGTTAGGTTCAGTTAATATATTGACATGAGCTAACCATTTATTTATCACTGAACTTGTTCTTTATGTGAGTTTAGAGTGCTTTATTTCTCCTAAAGCACATGCAGCTTATTACTGGCTTTTGTAAGACAGTCAACACACTCTTAATAGGTCAATTATTTCTTTCCAAAAGTGTCTATAGATTTTAACAATCAAAATGTAACTTGTTTCTGTGCCAATTTTGTTTTCTTTCCTTCGTCTTTTAGTTGAACAGAACATGTGTGAGCAGCTCAGCTTTCTCGAAAGCCTCTTATTCACCTGATATGTATTAATGATGTTTTTCCCTCTATTTATCATTTGTGTTTGTGCATACAAATATGCATAGACATTCACAAAAGCACATATGTGATACCCTGTGACAAAACCTTTTTTAACACAAGAAAGCTATCACATACTGTCTATTTTTAAAAAAAAATATGTCATGCATCTAAATATTTATAATCACAAAATAATTACATCACAAGTTAATTTATCGTATAGGCAGTGTATAAAGGGTAATTCAATGACAAGAGTTCACTTTCATAACTACACAATGCAGAACTTTTAACGTGATTAACCTGCTCCACCTACACCAACTACAGCATTTCTTAGACTTCTTTTTTCATTATGATGTAATAACAGTGGTGAACATCACCTAAAACAACAACTGCACTTATTCCTGTAACTTGTTTGCAACAATGAATTTTAAATATCTGTGTCACATATTCATTTAAATAAATGGCTCATCATTGTGTGCGGTCATCTTTATTAATAGCTGCCGGACCATTAACTGAAAAGGGTCGTTTTACATATAAGAAACCTGTTAACAGGTATAGCTGTTAATGCCAATACCAACTTGATAGCCTAAAGCATATTACATGAACAAGACCTGCCTTTCATCTCTTAGGACAGTGGTTCTCAAACTGTGATACGTGTACCATTAGTGGTACGCAGGCTTCCTTCTAGTGGTACGCAGAGGAATGAAATATGTCATGTACATGCAACACACATTTCAAAATATATAAAAAATGATGTATATAATATGCCATATATGACATATAGCCTATAATTCTGCCACGTTTTTTAACTGTGCAGAGTTGTAGCTGCTCTACTAGGCCTACTACGTTACTGTATTTCAATACTGCTCATTTAGGTTTTTTTTCTGAGGTGGTACTTGATGAAAAACGTTTGAGAACCACTGTCTTAGGACAAATAATTATAGGTGTTAATAACAACACATGCTTGATTGCCCAGATCATTACAATCAGTACATCTGAATGGAGCCTTTTAGTAAGCATAGTTCTTCACCAATACCCTTTTAATACTTTATATAATTACACATGTGAGGCATCACAGTGGTGCAGTGGGTACACAGCAAATTCATTGGTGTTAAATTTCAAGTGTTGTGGTAATTCAGAGTAAAGTGTTAAAATTCTAGAGTTAGATAAAGGTAAAATAACCCTCTCGGCGTTAGAAGCTGATTTGCCTCCTTGTCATACAGAGTAACATGTATCTACTTTTGTAGAAAACCCTTACATTTGAAAAACTAAACGGAGTGTCTGAAATCTCGCCACTCCCTCATTCACCTGGCCCTTAAATTGGTCAATTAGTTTAGTCCACTAGACAGAAGGAATGACCACAAATAAGTGAATTGAGACACCTGCTGTTGGACACCTGCTGGTAACAAGCACAATCACTGAAGGAATAAGAAATTGACTAGTATGGGTAACTGCAGCCTGGAGAAATGGGCTAGGTAAAAGGTAGGGGCGTGGCAAATGATTTTTCATTGGTCGAAAGTTTTTTTCCGGTAGAGGCGTGGCAAAAGGTTTTTTATTGGTCAGGTTTTCTTTTCGGTCAAATGTGTTGGCCAATCAGCAATCACCAAACGCTTGCACAATGGCGTTGGTTAAGACATGATGTTGACTGCTGTAAACAGACGTGTATTAAGATTTACGATTAAAACAGTTTGGTAATATGTTTAGGTGTCCGTTTTGTGTGAATATTTTGAGAGCTTTACACATGATACACACTCATCTGCAAAGTCACAAACCTCGCACAGTTTATCACGAACGTAAGTACTAGTTATTTTGCGGTATGCATTTTAATATATTTTGTTTGGGTCATATGTGATGACGTGAACAGCGATCTCTCATAGAAATCTGACACATGCCAATGTGTACGTGCAAATTAGCCTACATATATAACATTCATGTTTATTTTACATCTAAAACTTGTCATTTATGAACATGCATTTAGAAATATAGCAAATATGTTCACTTAGAGAAAAAAAGTGCACTAAAATCATAGTATAAAATATAAGCTAGGAACATGCATGTACATATTTGTAATTCCAATGGTTGAAAACATAAGTGGACTTTATTGCAACATTTCACAATATTTGTTGCATATATGACACATTTTATGCAAGTAAAATCCAAATGTGAATTTGTATGTCAACAAGTAATTTCATATTTTTCATCTATGCATAAGGGATGTTACTTTTTTGTTACATTTGAAACTTCTTATTTTAAACATGTTTTACTTTAAATGATTTTCATACATTATTTTTTGATGATGATTCTTGCAGATTTATAATTTATATTTTATATTTGTTTACATGTTTATATACATTTTATAACATTACCTAGGACATTCCAATGTAGTGTTTCTCCAATAACTGTGAAGTCTTTGCTCATGGTAAGTTTTACAATGTACAATGACAACTGCATAATTTTAGAACTAAATAACATCTTTTACTTTTAGCCTTGTGCATCACTCCTGAGGTTGGGTTTGACTATTCTGAGGTGAGTCTTTGCTCACTTTGTTAGCCAGTATGAAAGAAGAATTTTTTGCTTTGTAGTAATTGTCTCTTTTATTTAAAACAGGCTATATGACTTGCATAAGGAGATTGTGGTGTGGGTTCTTGCTTGAAAACTCAGGGTAAATAAAACATCTTTTTATACATTTAAAGTGATGTCAGTTAGCACTTAGCAATTATTTTTTGTCTTCCCTCAAGGTCTCCTTAAGAACGAAAAAGACCCAGAAATGTATAGAGCTTATCTTGGGCATCTGTACTCTCAGTTCAATGCAAATATAGCAAATTAACAAGTTGGTATTTTATTTATATATATATATATATATATATATATATATATATATATATATATATATATATATATATATATATATATATATATATATATATATACACACACACACGCACACACTGGCCACTTTATTAAGTACACCTTACTACAGAGGTGTCAAGGTCATTTCTTGGAGGACCGCAGCTCTTCACAGTTTTGCTCCAACCCTAATCTAACACATCTGATCCAAATAATCAAGGTGATCAAGACTCTTTTGAATGCCTTGATTATTTAGAGTAGATTTGTTTGATTACAGTTGGAGCAAAACTGTGCAGAGCTGCGGTCCTCCAAGAATTGACTTTGACACCTATGCCTTACTAGTATCGGGTTGGACCCCATTTGCCTTCAGAACTGCCATAATCCTTCGTGGCATAGATTCAACAAGGTACTGGAAAATTTTTAGAGATTTTGGTCTATATTTACATGATAGCATCACGCAGGTTTCTGCAGAATCTCCTGTTCCACCACATCCCAAAGGTGCTCTATTGGATTGAGATCTGACTATATATATATAACTGTATGTGAGCATTACGATATTTAAAATGTCTCAAACACTGCTTTTCAATTTACAGCTACCAATGTAGCAGAAATCACTTTTTTAAAGTAAATTTTTCCACTAGGTGGCAGCACAATACCATTTATTGTGGATTGCTGCACTTGTAAGCTTGTTTTTTATTCTTAGTTTAAAGACACTGAAATTGCTGTGCAATCAAATTTACTACTTATTTAATCAAACTTACAACCTAATTAATTTACACATTATACTTTCCCAGTTATTACATTCCATCATAGTTGTGCTTTAGTGTCATCCTAAATAGCACAAGTGTCATAAAGGCTCTTAAATGCTTAAAACCTGACAATCAGCTTGTGTTTGTAATTATCAAATATATGTGTGTATGTGTATATGTGTATGTGTGTATGTGTATATACATACACATTTCATTTTATATTTGCAAAATATGTATACATGCATTTCCCCTTAGCTATGGATCCCAGAGAAGGTCTTAGTGATGTATGTTTAAATTTATTTTATTTTTTCAATTTATTTTATAGTTTTTTTTTTTTTTTCATTTTTCATTTTTACATTCGTCATTTATTATTTTGTGTGTGTGTATTTCGTCTTTAATTCAGCTACCATCAGACCTGTTCTGAAAGGTTCTTTTAGATGTTTATGATGAAGGGGATGGAGCATTCCTCACTGTTACTTGGTCAAATATAGAGTGGAGTTCAAGCTCTCCAGATGTGAATCCTGTGGTTGGCTCTACAAAAACACCATTGGATACTGTGGCAATGGGAGGAAAAGGGATGTACAGAGCATTCAGACAAGAGTTTAATGGCTTCTGCTCTATGCACTGCTACTACACGATGAATGGATGGATTTGTACTTAATGGATTGTCATGAACTGAGGAATGTATGGATTTTTAGTCAGTGGAAGGCATGCTTTTTAAGAGATTGTTTTATTTGTTTTTTGATAATTAAACTGAAATGTTTAATGAACTTGTGTCTTTGTTCTAATTAAATTGATTAATATCACTTAACATAAGTTTATTAATGAGTTAACTTTGTTATAAATCTGTGATATTTGAACAATATATATTTACCCGACATAAAATGTATTTTCAAAATCTTTTTAATTTTAATTATTTTAGGCAATAATTTCAGTGACACTGGGAAACAACTAAGTCACAGTTTAAAATGGTATTGAATAAAACGCTTTTCTAAGTAGTGCATTTATAAATAGCCAGTAAAAAGAACCAAAACATATAATTTGTCTAATGATATTTAAGCATTTGTATCCTTAAGAATGCTGATTTACCAACTATTTTAATGAAACTTGTGATTACATTTAATTCATTCTTTATTCTTAACACCAGTAGCATAAAGTAGAATGATCCAAACAAGCAGCTTAAGTAATATATTATTCTAATTGGCCAACGCATTTGACCGGAAATAAAACCTTTGACCAATGAAAAACCTTTTGCCACGCCCCTACCGGAAAAAAACTTTCGACCAATGAAAAACCTTTTGCCACGCCCCTACCTTTTGCCACGCCCATTTCTCCAGGCTGCAGTTACCCCCTACTCGAAATTGAAGGAAGAAATAAAACTACAGACACAGCCTCACACCAAACCAACTGAATTAAAGCAGAGGATTAAACAACTCAATTAAATAATAGTATAAGCAGCTTCACTGATTACAGTTTGACTTCATTTCTGTAAGAATATTTGACAATGAACAGAGGTTTATATTTTTTTTATTAAAAATATTTCATTTGACCTCACCATCATGGAGATCAGAGGCTGCTTATTTGAGCTCTTGAAGCTTTACGCTTATATCCTAATGTTTCTAAAACTCATCAGTTATATCAAGAAAGGTCAAGAGAAACTATACTGTTTATGCTTAATTATTATAGATATAATTTCAGGTGTTTAATAAGTTGATTCATAAACAAATGCAAATATAGTTGTATTAAAACTGCATGGGACAATACTTCTGACAGTCTGCTGCTCTTCATAGAAGATTCAACAGACAATTAGGATGCAATTAATAATTAGAGTGTCATGCACTAAACATTCAAGCTCCAGCCTGCTCATAAGACACACAGGCATCAAGAATCAGGATATGAACTTCAACCGTGGTTGCAAAAAAAAAAGCTGCATAGTTCATGCCGCAATGCATGCTGGGTGCCAGCATAGTACAAAGCTCCCAGCATGCATTGCAGCATGAATAAATTATGCAGCTTTATGTTCTTACAATCTCTTTCTTTTCCTTTATTTTGTGTTGTTTTTGGGAGGTGATATTTCAGTAGAGTGTTTATTTTTTTGTTTGTCACCATTATTGAGATTCAAAGACTAATTCTTGATGTCTGTGCGTTTTTGAGTTCTGCCATAGATCAAACATTCTCATTGTAAATATTGGATTTTATTTTATTGGAGCTTCTGTGGTCTCATTTATGTATATTATTTATTTCTCACACATAACTAATATGATACTTAATTAAAAAACAAGCAGGAAAGGAAGGCTATGATATCATAAATAATCTCTTCTGCCTGACACTTTAATTTTCTTTTGGCTTTCCATGCTATTTGTTTAATTAGTGTAATTAACACTATCTATAGCAGCCTAAATAAAAGACAGTTATAGTAAGAAGTTGAAGACCCTGACTAAAGCAGACTCTGTCCTCCATCATGGTGACTTTAAATGAACAACAGAAATTTCATTAAGAGCTTTTGTTCACATGACAGAAATAGTCACAGGTCAGTAATAGGTGAAGCTCCATGATAAGTTGTTTAATGTGATGAGTTTTTTTTTTAAAGATGTTGAAAAATAACATTTTTTATTGTGTAATTTGTTTTATTTTTATTGATTATTATTTTATGTAGAGTTTTTTTTTCTCAGTTGATTTCATCTTTGGTTTTGGCTTGTGTTTTTCTGTCCTTCAGTGATTCTGCTTGTTAACAGTTGTTCATCAATAATTCTCAATCCTCCTTTAATTAGACACTTAATCATCTCATTAACTTCATCACTGTCTGAGTGTTCAGCCCTCTGTAGTGAGGACACTAGTGAGGATTTTGCTCTGGAATTTAAGGCTTACGTGTGTTCGAATGAAAAATACACAGCAAAATATGGGGACCCAAAACAACTCTATGGGTGTTAATTTCAACACTTTGAAAGTGTCTCATGGGGTCCACTCAAAACAGAGTTAAATCAACACTTTCAAAAGGGTTGGCACATTGACACCGAAGTAAGGGTTAATTCTAACTCTGGGCAGAGTTAAAAATGTAACTATATTTAACACCGCCTGGTAGTCATTTTTTTACTACAATATATAGTTATTTTATTCAACTCTCTTGAGTGTAAATATGGTAAAAAGGTCAAATAGACTGTAAATTACAAAAGAAAACCATTTTATTTGAAAACATCCACCACTTCAACAATTCATTCAGTTTTTAAAATGCAACAATGTCAAATATGCTTTAAATGTTTTATTAGTACAGACAGTATCAACAAAATATGTATGACCAGTGCTCAAAAAGGCTGTTTCAGTCCTTTGGTCCAAACTTGATGTTTCATCAGAGCAATTTGAAAGTTCAATATAGCGTCACTCATAGTTTACTTCTGAACGCATAGTTTTCTTCTGAAATTACATTTTAAACTACTTGGCGTGCAAATCTTTCACTTCTGGTGTTTCCTTGGTCCTCCATATCAAACACGGCAGTTTAAATGAAGGTATAAATGCTGTAAACTTGTGTGAAAACAAACTGGAGCTAGGAAATCTCATCAAGCATGTCCTGTGAATGAAGTGCTTCCCAGCCACAGGATGACCTTTTTATCCATGATGATGTAGTAGCTGCTGACCGCTCGTCTGGTGGCTCCTGATGCACGGATATACTGTAGGGTGATGCTCATCTAAGAACTCTTCAAGACTCCAGCATGACTAAGAAAAATGTTTGAAAACAAATAGCAATCAAATTCTATGATATATTTAAAAGAACATTTAAAGTAAATAAAACATTCAAGAAATCTAAACTCACCTTTTGAAAATCTTCATGATGATCCACAACTTGACTCTCCCAGCTGGTTGAGGTGACAGGATATGGAAAAGTAGAAAAAACACACACATCACTGTTGGATCTCCAAAAACAATTAGGTTAACCACTATGACTAGAACTGGAAAAACAGGCAGCTGTCTGTCCAGAATCCTGAATCTAACACAACACTTGGAGCAAAATTTAGAGGAGCTTCATTATCTATCATTTAGTGATGCTGACTTCCCCAAAATATTGGCCACAGTGTAAAAAATATTCATAAACTTACAGTTTTATGTAAGTGTGTGCGTGCGTGTGTGTGCGCGTGCGCGTTTCTGTACCAGATTCAACTTGTTAGGCCCTTTCAGGTCCAGTATTGACGCCACCTTTCCTGGAGTCTAGCAGATGTTTCAGGTCCAAATATAATCTAAAATATTAGGATAAGCAGAAGAAAAAAAGTGCAAAGCAAAGAGCAAAACATTATTTAAGTAACAGTTCACCCACAATACAAAACTTATCACCTTCATGTCATTTGTTATTCTCTAATGCTCTAATACCCTCTCAGCTTGTGAAACAAATACAGAACTTTATCAAACATACCTTCATTATTATCATCACATATGACCAAGAAGGTGTGCTTGGTGTCATTTCACAAACTCTGGCAATACACCATCCGTCTCTAATCAGCCACCATCACAGGGTCTTGTGTTATTGTATAGAGAACTGTGGCTGTTAAAAAACAACAACACATTAGTATCTAACACATGCATAACCTTCAGATAAAAAAGAGAGATGAACATCACAAAGTATGCCTCACACTTTTTCAGATATCTTTTGATTCAGATGTTGATTATTGATAATAAATCTACAAATCAAACCTGTATCATCTTTAGGCTGCACAAATATGAATCAGTTGATTAATTTTACAGACAGGTGGCTGTTTACAACGCACTAAATTGTCTTTAATAAAACGGAAATGTTGTGTACATGCTAGGTTTAGTCTATAAGCACAATATCATGCGAGAGAAAAAGTTTGACTAAGATGTTCCTGACTACAGAAATAGCCTAACTTACTAACGTCAGACGTCCCGAGTTGGGAAAAGTCATTTTCGGGGGATACAGAGTTGATTTGCTGGAGGTAGCGGGAGAGATGAGAACCTGAAGAGCAATGGGATGAGTTGCGTGCGAACGTACCTGAAGAGCGGTGGGGGTGACTTGCGCGCGACGTACCTGAAGAGCTGGGAGGGATGCGGTGGAGAGGGGTGTGCAAAGTGTTTAATGACCGGGCGGGAGACGCGCGATTTCCGGGAGATTATCATTCATTTGCGGGCATCTACTTGGGCATTTGGGAGTCTCTGTGCATTTGCAGGATAACGTTAACGTTAGTCCCGCAACTTCCGGGAGACTTCTGTAACGTTAAATGTCCGAGAAAGTGCAAACGCGGTCATTTAAACACATTAATGTTAACATTCCGACTTTAATGGTTGTCAACACTTAATATAATTCAAGCGTACGTTATCACGCGAGTCTATGGACTAACGGTATATGGACGGCCACGAATGAACCAGTTTGAAAGGGCCGCGGTGTTTAAAATAACCAAATTAACGTACACGAATAACAAACAATCATATGTTTTAGTCAGGAAGCCTTTTACAAGTAAGCATGTGTTGATTTACTCACCAGATATGTTTTAGAAACTCTCCAGAGCTTATGGAAACCGTCCTGTGTTGCCGTTAGCATCCGGGCAGAGTAGGCTAACGTTAGGCGGCTCCGGGGATTCCCTCGCTAGTTTGCTTCGAATTAAAGGAGAAGTGTCGATTTTATTTTACAGATGGGTAACAACGCACAAAATGGCATTAAGCGTCACAGAAATGCGTTGAACATGTACATTTGATGTTTTAATGCACTTTGTATGCGTGAGCATATATAAAAACATTCTTGAAAAGAAGTGAATAGTAATGCAGTTAAGCTAGATACACAAACGACCATGAATGAACCGCGGAAGATTAAAATTGTCACTCCATTCTAAAGTTAATAACTTAACAATATGTTTACAACTGTATTTCCTTAAAGAAAGTCAGTAAAATACCAACATTTAGGTAGTTTGACTCACCAGTTGCTGTTCTAATCCTCAAATGGAAAATGGCGTCTGGAAAAATCTTCAGTGACTGGGGCTGCATGAATTCCCGGATGTTGGAAATAACACCACCAAGTGTGGAAAAGATAACTCCTTGATTTCGCACTGAATAAAATCAATTCTAACTCTTATTATATTCATTTATCAAAATCTAACTCTTTAACGTCAACACTTCACTCTGAAATGCTTCAACACCGAGAATTTAACTCTGATGAATTTGCTGTGTACAGACTATGGGATTTGTTTTTAACAGAAATATTCTGTAAACTGAATTTACGAATGTTAAAAACAGCAGATTACTGGCAACCACAACTGCTGGTATTTTTCTGTAAAATCTAAAAATGAAAAAAAAAAAAAGAAAAACAGCAAAACAGTTTTTGTGTTACCATTGTGGAGGATAATAGCGTCTCTGTTCAAGTCCAAGATGAACTGAGAGTATTTGATGTTATGCTGCATCTTCTTTTGTTTAAAGGTAACTGTGTAGTTTCTAATGCAGTCAAAATCTGTTTGCTAATTGCAATCACACATGAAAACATTATTGCATCTAAAGACTTTACATTTTTGTGTACTAAGCTATGATTTTGTAAAATGAACATTGTATTAGTTCATGAAATATGGTTATTTTTTGTAAATTTATACAGTTCTATAAAACTTCCATGTTTTTCACAGAAAGATTCTGGCAACCACAGCTGCTGGTATTTTTTCGGAAATTTAACAGATATTTTACACAATAAGAGTTTGCAAATTAACACTCTCTTGGTGTTGACAATGTTAACACTTTTAAAAGTGTTATTTTTTAACACTTATAGTGGTTCCCATATAAACTCTGAGGGAGTGTTAATTTTAACTCTAAGGTAGTTAAATCTACTATCTAAAGTTTGCTGTGTAGTTTCATTTGTGTATCTTTAAATGAATAGGAATGAATAATGTCATTTTTCCTGTTTAGAATTTAACTGAGCATTCATTTGTCATTTATAAGGGATTTATAAAGCATAAATAGTCCTCACTTTAGATTAGGTCACAAATCTATATGGAGTTAATAAAGCATTTATTAATATACATAGTAACCATTAATATATGCCTGAATAAAAAGATATATAAATGTTGATTTCAATAGTTTACTAATCATTTACTAACTCATTCTGAATGATCCTAAAAACCCACAACTACTCTTAAATAGAAATGGTTTGTAAATAATGCAATAATTCATTTAGTAAAGAAAAGCAACTCATTAACCAAGTATGAAAGTACAATTATTAAGCACATTTTAAATATGTTTGAAAGTCAAAAATAGAGCATTTGTAGCTGCAATTATAAACCGCTTACTAACACTTATTAATGTAGAGTTTTGTAATACATTAATGTAATGTAATGCTTAAAAGATAATGAATTCACCATTTGCTAATGCTTAATAAATGATTCTATTATAAATAGTGTGTAGTTATTATAAATTAATAACTAGCTTAATACTAACTGCTGATCTGGCAGCTATTAATAAATTAATAACTGCCATAAATGTTATTAATGGCAGCAATTCACACATAGATTAAGTTACATCTGAACAGTGATTTCCAGTAATAAAATCCAAATGTCAAAAAATGGCGTTTATCGTGTTTTGCAACCAAACTCTACCATTATACTCTCACATAACGTCATTAAATGTGTCATACATATAGGTGTTCTAACCACCTGATTAGTTAAAATGCAAATAGACTAGGAAAACTTCCACGTGGGGTTTGTGCGTACAATTCTGAACAATATCTTAAGCATAAACGTCAGACATCCAATAGACTGTTGAGAAATGACTCCAGACCTGTGAAACGGATCCACAATCAAATAGAACACACACACATAAAGTATAATCTGTTTCTTATCCAAGGCTGACTGTATTCTCAGCCGTCTTTATTAAAACTGTTAAAAATCGGATGTAATCTACATTCAGGCAGTTATAATATCCTTACTACACAAAGTCTATCTTAAATAAAAAGTAGAATCACTTTAAAAGAATTAACCGTAAAAACAGCAAAATCACTTTAGACATTTTAGACAGTATTAACTCATAGAAATAACAATAGAAACAGTTGATTTCAGTTCTCAGCCCTCAGTTCCACTCAAGGTCTCCGTGACCTTTGACCTAGTTTGGTGGCTCCTGAAAAAGTTATAAAGAGACTGAACATTCTTACATAAAGCAGTGTGTTTAACTTATTCATTAGTTAAAATCAATTCACGGTTAAATACTCATTTAAATAACCAAATAATCATATTTAATAAAGATAACGAGAAACAGGATGATAAGAAAAGGATAAACGTTGATCCATGATGAGACGGATTGGAAGGCAGAAATCCGAATCCTTCACTTAAAAACACAGACACACACGCACATGCATGTGCGCACACACATGCACGCACACACACACAAAGCAGTAAACACATGTATGAATGCACACATGCAGGCACACACACACAAACACACACAGCAGTGAACACATTCACACACACACACATCTCTTTTTTACTCTCACACACACACACACACACACACACTGCTACTGGCTGATCTTCCAGAGTTCTCTTCTTAGTTTATCATACTTCTGCTCAGTTTCACTGATGAACCGAGAGAATAAAGCCCAAACCCCGGATAGAGCGGCTCAGTGAATGTGGTCTGGACTGAGTGGATGAGGCTCATTGTGTCTCTATAGATGTTGTAGAAGATCAGAGTTCCTGCACTGTGATCCACAAACACTCCTATTCTCCTGCTGAGCGGCTTCACTGAGAGCTTAGTGCGTGTGTTATTGTGTCTGAATGAGATACTGGAGGAATCACAGAACAAACTCCAGGACTGAGCATTATTTCCAAACACACACTCAACATCTGCATCATTCCTCCTGATGCTCTTATATGACACTGATATACACACATCTCCAATCCAGTCAATCTCCCAGTAACTGCGTCCACACACACTCTCTCTGCACAACACCTGACGATAATAATCAAATCTGTCTGGATGATTAGGATACCGCTGTCTCACTCTCACATTCTTCACCTCTCTGTTCTCGTCAGACAGAACAAGATGACTGTATGCTGTGTTTGGATCCAGTGTGAAGAAACAGGCATCTGAACACAAGAACATACACATTTATAACCACAGCTATGTGTGTGTTTGTGTGAGCATGTGAGAGTGTGTGTGTGAGTCTGAAAGAGTGCGTGTGTGTGTGTGAGAGAGAGAGAGCTTGTGTTTTTGTGGTTGTGTGTGTGTATATGAGAGAGCTTGTGTGTGCGAGGGAGGGTGTGTGTGCATCTGCAAGAGAGCTTATGTGTTTGTGCGTGCATGTGTAGTGTGTGTGTAACTCATGGGCATATTGCAGTGAACAACACGAGTTGAATCTGAAATCTTAAAAATCGGGCGCCATAGTGTCTGTCATCAAACTGGCTCGAGGGCTATACCACCACGATAACAGAACGCCAATTAACTTGAATAGCTGCATCAGTACTTTGGTTCTGGTGCCCTTTAACTAACTTAGTAAATCATTCAATTTCCCACAATGGGGCTTTACAGGATTTTTAGCGGAAAAACTTAACTAATTGCCCCACAAGACTCTTTTGAATGACTCCCTTACATGGTTATGTGCTCGCCTTGGGCACATCCTGCCTGATGTACAATTTCGTAGAGACAAAGAAATCTCTAGAAGGAATTAATGCATACAAATGAAAGACAATCTCTTAAAATGTTAGAACTAAGGAAGATGTATCTCTGAGAAAACATGCCATGATGTTCCTTATATGCTGTGGTTATTCCAACCAACCAGGTTAATCAATGTGTTGTTTTAACCCTTATAGCAGATTAAAATGTCCTATGTGTCTGAAATGTTGTCATGATTGTGAATCTGTTCTTCTATGATGTGTCTGCGTATGTGTGTGTGTGTTTGTGTGTGCGCGGTGCAGTGATAATATGCGTGTATGAATGTGTGTGTGTTTGGGTGTCTCTGTGTCTGTGTTGTAGTCCCGTGGCTGTGAGTTGTGTTTACATATCAGCCGCCCAGCTGTATTCAGCGGACCACAGGTGCATCACATTACCGCGCCTATATATGTTCAGCGTTTCTGTCACACATTTTCAGTTCGTTATCTTCACGTCTGTTGTTTATGTTCTGTCAGGCTCCTGCCGCTGAGTTCTGGTGGTGTGTCGCTGGGAGAGCTCTGTGTTTTGACTCATGTACTTCTGTTGACGGCTCCCTGAACTTGCTCTACTGTACTTCCCTGTTCTAGTCTATCATCGGTCATCTGCCTGCGTCCGTCCTTCTCTGTTTTCTGTCTGAGTCCAATAAATCTTTTACTTGCAATTGGGTCTCTCTGTAATTCGTGACAGATGTATGATGTCTGATATTGAACGAAAGCTAGTGACATTTGCAATATGTTGGTGTAAATGAAAAACTGGTACTAAAAACAGTATTCGTCTTGTAACATTGGATGTAAGACAGTTTCAATCTTGCAAGAGTTTTACCACGTGAAATCTACATGCAGTCTGTTAATGATTGACCCTTCCTACATCGGTATGGGGCGTGGCCCCGCCCTTCATGGCAACTGCTCATTGGCAGACAGTGTTATAGGGACGAACCAAAACAGCTCACATAAAAACACCCTGCAACTAAGAAATTTTACTTTTTGCATTAGCTACCTTGCGCATGCTTTTGCTCTCAGCCCCCTCTCGTCTGCCCGGACACCGCGCCGCCACGCGATTGGGTCACCACAAACTTCCATGCAAACCTAAGTTTCGGGACCGGCAAAACTGCACAAACTTCTGCAAACTGACTCTCAGCAGTCCATCACCTCGGTAACCCAGGACAACAGCCATTCACGATGGAAATTTTACTTCAGCAAAAACGATGCAAGTAACACAAACTAATGTTGTCTCTTGCTGATCTGGTGCAGATTGTTCGTAAGCAGTTAAAGATAAGCCATATCTCTGCTTTTGTGGTTTCTCAGGTGTTATTCTAAGATCTTGCAAGAAGTATTAGAATTAATTTTTGACGTTGTCAACTCATTTTGCATCCTCTGAACTGCCTCTGTATGTGTGTGTGTGTGTGTGAGTGAATTTGTGTGTGTGTGTGTGCGCATTTGTTTGTTGTTTGCTTATAACGTAGTTAGGTTCATGTATCGTAGTGTAGCTCAATAAATTTTGTTCTCTTTTTGTAAGATCTGTGTTCTTGTTTATGTGCTTCTAAGTCATTGCCTTGAGTTGTAGATCAGTTTTGTTACCTTGCTAAAAGTTAACCCAATACTGTGTTATATTATTATCGTTGGCCACGTAAATAATATTAACATGATTGGTAAGACACAATGTCATCTATTTGTGAGACAAATGGTATATAAAGTTTGAATCTTTTAATTAGATTCAATCTGACTCAATTGATTCTAATCAATGATTCAAATCTTCAGGATCTAATTCATTGAAATGAGCAAATAAATCCTAATCGATCTTAAAATGTAGGTTAATCCCCTACGTGTGTGTGTGTGTGTGTAGACGTACATTTGTGCAGTCCTGCTGTAATCCTCTGCTCTCCTCCATGATCCAGACTGTAAACAGACATAGATTGACGTTCAATCAGTAAAAAAACACTGCACACACTTTATATTCAGCAGATATGCAGTCAGGAATTATTCTGCTCAAACATCACTCATTATGCAGATTTATTACAATAAGACATTTACAGTGTCTGCTGAATGCTGGATTCTGATTGGCTGATCAACAACTGATTATATCAATGCATTAATAACTGCTATAGATGAGCGCTTTTAGATCAGATTTGGAAATATAAAACAGAATAGACTCGACCTATAAGAGCTCTTTGATCATCTATGATCATTCAGCATGTACAAATAGTCTGAGCTGTTCTTGTCATAACTGATTTGCATTATCTTTTCAAACATCTTCAATAAAAATATAAAGTTTAATGATCAAATAGTAGATAAATGAGAGAAATGGCGCAAGGCGTAGCGCAATACTTGTTTGGTAGTTTCAGCCTGGCGCAAGAGTCGTTTTGAGGCATTGCACCACGCGGTTTAAATAGCAAATGCATTAGCGCTCATATGTGCGTCCATAGGCGTTCTGGTCTAAAAAGGAAGGCGTTCTGAGGCGCACGGCTGGCGCGTCGCTATTTTGAGAAACTAAAATAGCTTTTTTATTAAACCAAAACTAACCCAGTCTAAACTCCGGCGCAGAGTTCCGCCTCACTTACACACTGCTTAATACACACAAGAGAGCAATAGGCAAATATCTTTACATATAAAAATTAAATACCAAGGATATATATAGGATATAATAAGAATAGATATAGGATATAAATATAAAGGATTAAAATATTACAAAACATTATTTTCTAGCCAACATAAATATGAAAAATCACTGCTTTTATGTCTTCTTCATCTCGGGAGGCTTTTTAAGTTCATTCATAACAATTTGCTTTTGTATAATGTGATTATTATTAGCAGTATTATTTACCATATCCATATTTATCCAAAACAAGCTTAGGATTTGCCCATCTGTCAGGTTTTAAACCATATGGGGCACAGCATGTGTTTTAGGATATAACTCAGGTTTTTGAGCACACTTAGTTTTGATTGTTCATTTATTCGTTTGCTGGAAATTGGAACTGAATTTAGAAATAGTTTTGAAACGAATATTTGCGCTTAACAAAACGCAGTTAATTATTTATAGACTAATTGATGTCTGTGTGTAAAGGTTTCCCTATCCAAGAGCGAAAGTGATCCATTATCTCTCATTCTAACGCAGTAGATGCTCTGTTTAACTGTTTTCTGTTTAAAAAAAAAAAAAAAAAAAAAAAAAAAAAAAAAAGTTTGCTAGTGAAATGCTCAATTTTTCTACTAAGACTTACTTTGCGTCCTGTAAATAGCGAATGCGCTTATGGCGTGACGCAGCTGACTCTTTAAGGGAATGGGAGATGAGACTATAATTGGTTTATTCTCAAAACACACCTATAACTCATTAAGAAAATAAACTCAACCCTTTTAGAACATGCGCCTTGGCGCAAAGCAGATTTTTCCTTCCGTAAATTAGCAAAAATGCGTTCTGACACGCCCTGAAAGCGTTTGTGCCCTGCGTTTTGCACTCTGCGCATGGACCGTTTAACAGAGCCCTAAGTGTAATCAGTGAAGCAGCTAATGCTGTTTGTGGAGGTGTTTAATCCTCCTCTGTTCTCATTCATTTGTCAATAGTGTGGCGCGAAGGGGGGGGGATAAGGCTTTTTGTTGGTAGCCAGACCAATACAATAACCGGCACACTGCGGCCGAATTAACAAAACCTATTGCAATTAGAGCTCGACTACACCACCCAGTACATACCTGGGACACAAAACACAGGTTCGTATCTCTGACAATAAGGGAATGAGACGTGGATGTAGAAAAATAGAGTTCCTTTTATTACAATGCACTTCTCATTGGACTACAAATATTAAAATGACAGGCACATGTGCTTTAAAAAAGGCACTAGAAGGCGGTTACAAAATACAAAAAACAAATCCTCATCCAACCGCAGGAGCTGGGGCTTACCAAGTCGGGCAGGCTAGGCACTGGGCCCGAGAATGACCCACAAATTCACACGTGCACACTCTTAGATTCCACAAACACCACACAGTGAACTTCAATGCACACAAGTGAGCAAAAGACTAATTCATCAAAAGAGCCACGCCACACAGCAGCCCGACTGCCCGTACTAGACACCCCCAGCTCCTAGGGAGAGAAGAAAACCACAATTAGGAAGGAAAAAACATTTAAGAAAACACAATATTAAATGGGCTCACAGGGGTATCAAAAACTGACTACTTGAGCAGCTACCAGCCGCCCAGGGGCACGGAGGTGACAGGCCCCCGCTAAAAAGAATCCCAAATAGTATGTAGTAAAAGTTAGAGCACAAGGTCACAATATTGGAACAGGACAACGCACCAGAATGCAGGTATAGAAGCAAAGCCAAGCAGTCAGTTAGACAACACTTGTTTTAGGTGTTCCCATTTTTGTAAATGTAGAAAAAAAAAAACAATCAAAACATATGCAAAACAAAAAAAACACTGATACAAAAGCACCGAAAATAAATAAACGACAAAACAAAAAAACAATTAACAGAAACAAGAGAATCAACTGAATTAACAGAAACAAAACACCCCACATTTCACACCGGTATCTGGGCCCACAGTGTGCTGCCCACATGGGCCCCTTATGGGCCCCAAAGTAGCATGTTTGCTGGGCCTACTTACCGATTGGGAAGACAGCAGTCACGGGAACGCACATAAGTGTCAACAGAATCACGAGGGAGAGTTCAGCTCTAGGAAACGCGACTTCTCAAAGCTCACAATGCCCCACAGTAGCCACTCTATGGTGCAACAGCAACCGAACAGACACCAGCCTTCCAGAGCAAGAAAAACTGAATCAGACCCAACACAAATTGAAACGAAAGCGAAAATAAGGCTTAAACAGCCACTACATACCAAACGCACAGCAGTGACACACCCACCACAGGGAGTCAGCTGGACGATGACGCAACTTCCACTATTCTGCGACAGGCTTTTATACACCTCTTAACAACCCGCAGTTAGTAATGGGCGTACACCAAGGCTTAATTCAAAACATCTGCTACAATCGTTTTGTGTCTTGTTCTTTCCTTCAGTGGTGTTTCTTGTTAACAGCAGCTGTTCATCTGTGTCTCAATTCACTCATGTGTGCTCATTCACTCTGTCTAGTGGACTATACTGATCAACTAATGTAGGGACTAGTGAATGAGGGTGTACGGTGAGATTTAGTGAGTGTTGACTCTGAACGCTGCTCATTTTCTCAAAGACAAAGATTAGATCTATTACAGTTATTTTCTGTCATTTGAACATAAACTAAATTTAATTTAACAGTTTTTCACTGTAGATTGTGCAGAGAGCAGCTTGACTCCTGAATCTCCTGGATGATTGTAGCTCAGATCCAACTATCTCAGGTGTGAGGGGTTTGAAGTCAGAGCTGAAGACAGAAAACCACAGCCTTCCTCTGTCACCATACAGCCAGACAATCTACAAACACAGCAATAGTCCACATCACACAGGACAATCATACATTTCTCTGTGATATGAAGATGCTGACTGCTGTTTCTGCTCATGTCAACAACATTGATGAAAACACACATCCTGATTAGCTCTCCTTATTGATCAAGCCCTCACATCAGCAAACACACTCACACAAATAATGGATCTTAATATGATTTGATAGCTGATTTTAAAACATTAAAAGTGTGATTTGTAGATGATTGACACAGAGATGCATGACTACAGCTGGTTGTATGAATGTAAGACATTTACCCAAATGTTACAGAGGTGAAATGTCTAATCAGTTGTTGGGCTGGGTGATGTCAGAAAATATTTATTATATCTTGATATTCCATAATGTAGTTTCTCCCCCATATCTGTCATAAACATGCCCACACTACACTGCTGGCCTGCACACACATTTACGTAAAAGAACAGGCTAGCACGATATTTAAAGAGCAATATTTGGAGAAGAAAGAAACAATAGTGAACTGCTCTGAATGACCAAAACACCCAGGCGGGACAGATTAACATACAGATGCTGAGCTGCTTATCTTGGAGGATGCCCTTCACAAATTCACAAACTCAATGCAGCTTTACACTTGTCCACCCCTACATTACACCATCATTAAGACACATTTAATAACTACTACAACTGTGGACAAGCAAATATTATATATATCTATATATATATATATATATATATATATATATATATATATATATATATATATATATATATATATATATAATGTGTGCAATGTGTTGTGCCCGCACCTCATGCTTAGCCGTCCGCTTTTTATTTCACTTAGGGTCAAGATTGCGTATGTAATCACCCTGCTATCTGGTAAGGCTCTTTCATGGGCCACTGCAGTTAGGAAAGCTAAGACCCCATTCTGTTCCAGTTTTACGGCTTTCGAAGAGGAGTTTAAGCGGGTTTTTGATCACCCCCACAGTGACCGGCAAGCCTCTAAGAAACTCCTCAACCTTTAACAAGGTAGAAGTAGTGTGGCCAGATATTCTATCCTTTTCCGAACTGTTGCAGCAGGGAACGGCTGGAATAATGAGCACTCAAAGTCTGCTTCCAAAATGGGCTGTCGAAGGTACTTAAAGTTGACTTAGCTATTAGGGAATCTGCTCTGGACCTTGAGACTTTGAAGGACCAAGCTATTCGCCTCGATAATCGTCTGAGGGAAAGGAAGCTGAACTGTTCTTCAGCTCCCACACCATTTCTCACTCCAACATCCCCTTAAAACTTTAAAAACTGCTCAAGAAGTTTTAGAACCCATGCAGTTGGGTAGAACTCATCTCTCTCTTACTGAAAGAGAGTGCCATGTTGCGTATATTGTGGTCTGCCTGGTTACTTCCGGTCTACCTGCCCTCAGCTCTCGAGAAACGCTCAGCCAGTACAGGCAAGCTACTGGCTGATTTATTTCTCCTCATCACACTCAAGTGGGCAAACCAGAAATGCCAACTTCAGGCCTTTGTAGATCATGGGGCTGCTGGAAATTTCATGGATCTCACCTTAGCCAGAAGTTTCAAAATTACTAATTGTCTTTTTCCTGGACCACTATCTGTCACTGCTCTGGATGGTAAACCGCTAGGTCCAGGAAAAGTCACCCACCTCACCTCCCACCTTGGTCTCTCTGTTTGTCAGCACCAAGAGAAGATTTGCTTTCACTTGATACACTCACCAGAGTTTCCAGTTATCTTTGGGCACCCTGGCTGCTACAGCATAACCCTCATATTGATTGGCCCACTAGCACAATTTTAAGTTGGAGTAACATGTGCCTGCCTGCCTGAGTCAGCAACCCCTCAAACATTCTCTCGAGTCTCAAGAACCTTTAGATCTGTCTCTAGTCCCAGCTCTATACCATCACCTTAAGGCTGTCTTCAGCAATGGGAGAGCTACCTCAAAGGAGAGCTTTTCTCAAGTTCCCTCCAAAAGCATGTTCAACACATGCTCTCAGGTGCCTCCTTGATAACCACTTGTACGTCAAACCTGAAAAATTTCAATTTCATGTGTCCCAAGTTAAGTTCCTGGCGTTTGTTGTCAAACCTGGACAAATTCAGATGGATCCACAAAAGATCCAGGCAGTTAAATATTGTCCTTTCCCTTCATCTATAAAGGAGGTACAGCGTTTTCTTGGTTTCGCCAATTTCTATTGGAAATGTATCTTGAACTTTAGCACTGTGGCAGTCCCATTATCTGCTTTCACCAAGGGTATCCTAGCAGGTTTTCTATGGGAGCCAGAGGCCGAACTGGCCATCATCAATCTCAAGAGTTGCCTTACCTCTGCACCAGAGGTGGGAGTAAGTCACACATGTGCAAGTCACAAGCAAGTCTCAAGTCATAACCTTCAAGTCTCAAGCAAGTCAAGTAAATTTTTGTCAGACTCAAGTCAAGTTAAGTCACTGCTTATTTCAAGTCACATCTAGTCAAGTCATAGCTTGGTCTAGCAAGTCACTTTCAAGTAAATCTAATTATATCCATATCTATCTATCTATCTATCTATCTATCTATCTATCTATCTATCTATCTATCTATCTATCTATCTATCTATCTATCTATCTATCTATCTATCTATCTGTCTATCTGTCTATCTATCTATCTATACACACACACACACACACACAAACAGTATATACCAGTATCTCCAGTGTCCTGGGCCCGGTTTTTCAAAAGGTTTAATCCGGATAAAATTGATCTGGATTTAGTAATCCTGTTTTTGCGATCTGTGATCACGTAATCCAGCTTACTTTTTAAGCCAGTTTTTCAAAGCAACATTTGATTGGATCAATCTGATCCGGATAGGAACTTTTCAGGATCACTAAATCTGGATTACCAGTGCTCAATCACAATGTAGATGGATAGATAGGCCTATGTAAAGAGCAACAAGTAGAATAGCCAGTGTTGGGTAAATATAACTTTATTTTTATTTGAAATGAAAACTAATAACATTTTATAAATGATAAAATAATTGTAATGATAAATAATAAAAGCAAGAAGAAACCCACCCCATCCTCTTCCAGCAGTCCACTTATCTGAGATCTACAACACTGTACATTGAGGATATTTATAATAAGTTTTAAATATAGATGCATTGAATAAAAAAAGACAATGTTGAAACCTCCACAATAATGTCAGACTTCCTCATCTGATGTGGAGGGAGCAGCTTGTCTGAGCGTATTCTTTACGAGGCAGATCTCAAGTGTGGTCTTGGTTTGTTGCAGTTTGGTCAGAGTCAGTTGTTCCTTTGCCAGATGAAGCTGAACTTCTGCCCAGTCTCTTTTTACAATTGTATATAAATATAGTAACAGATTAAAATGTATTGTTTTTGGTAAATTTTGACAGCTGTTTGGGGGATTATTTTATGAGGCCAAACTCTTTCTATTTTGCTGTAGGCCTATATTGAAAGTCTAAATACGTTAAAGCCAATAATCACTACAGCCTGACAGATGAACAAATAAAATTAAAACCTTATAAATAAATAGTATATCTTGTAAGATACTGCATGATCCAAATATAGTTTTATTTAATTATTTTTTTTTAAGTTTTCATTCCATTTTGGGCATGAAATCCACACTAAATCCACCCTTCTGATGGGATCAGTTTAATCCAGGTTTTTTGGATCAAAGTGATCCAGATCCTACAAAAATGGTCTGAAAAACCCAAACTAAAGGTTTGATCCGGATCAAAACCAAGATTGGATTACGTGATCTAATCCGATTATGTAATCCATTTTTTCTTTTGAAAACCAAAAACCTTTTTGGGTTTTTCGGACCTTTTTTGTAGGATCTGGATCACTTTGATCCAAAAAACATGGATTAAACTGATCCCATCAGAAGGGTGGATTTAGCGTGGATTTCATGCCTAAAATGTAATGAAAACTTAAAAAATGTATTAAACAATACTATTTTTGGATCATGCAGTATCTTACGAGATATAATATTTGTTCATAAGGTTTTAATTTTATTTGTTCATCTGTCAGGCTATAGTGATTATTGGCTTTAACGTATTTAGCCTTTCTGTATAGGCCTCCAGCAAAGTAGAAAGAGTTTGGCCTCATAAAATAATCCCCCAAACAGCTGTCAAAACTGACCAAAAACAATCAATTTTATTCTGTCACTAATTGATATATATATATATATATATATATATATATATATATATATATATATATATATATATATATATATATATATATATATATATGTATTCATCACAATGGAAAATATTTTTCTTATTAGAATATTTATTAATGATGATAGCAATGATTACAGAATAAACAAAAAATGCAAGAAATGGCAATGACTTATTTTTGAAATCTTTCAACAATTGCAAAAAGAGACTGAAAGGGCAGAAGCACAGCTTCGCCTGGCAGAGGAACAACTGACTCTGACCAAACTGCAGCAAACCAAGGCCAGACTTGAGATCCCCCTCCTAAAGGATACGCTTCACATCAAATGAGGAAGTCTGAGATTATTGTGGAGTTTTTGACATTAAGTATTTTTTTTAATTTACATCTATATTTGAAACTTATTATAAATATCCTCAATGTACAGTGTTTGTGTTGTAGGTCTCAGATGAGCGGACTGCTGGAAAAGGATGGGGTGGGCTTTTTCTTGTTTTTCTTATTTATTATCATTATTAATTTAATATTTATTACATTTTCTTAGTTTTCATTTAAAAAAAAATCAATTATATTGACCCCACGCTGGCTATTCTACTTGTCACTCTTTACATATCTATAGTTCTACATTGTGATTTCCTATCCTGTTTGAGCACTGGTAATCCAGATTTAGTGATCCTGAAAAGTTCCTATCCAGATCAGATTGATCCAATCCAATGTTGCTTTGAAAAACTGGCTCAAAAAGTAAGCTGGATTACCTGATCACGGATCGCAAAAACAGAATTACTAAATCTGGATCAATTTGATCCGGATTAAACCTTTTGATAAACCGGGCCCTGAAGATTTGAGCTCCAATCCTAATCAAACACACCTGAACAAGCTAATCAAGCACTCATTAGGTATACTTGAAACATCCAGGTAGGTGTGTTGACGCAAGTTGGAGCTAAATCCTGCAGGGACACCAGCCCTCCAGGACCGAGATTGGTGACCCCTGGTATATACAGTATATTAACTGTCATTTGAAATGACACTTTCATCACTAGTGAATCAGATGGCTTTCTGCTCAGAGTGTGTGCTTACTTCAAAGCCAATAAAATATTATACTATTAATTAAATGAGACCCTAAATCACAAAAACTAATCTTAAAGTGCACAAGTACATTTTTTGGGGGTAAAAAATTCATTAATAAAAATGATAATTTTTTATTTTATTTTATCTTCCTCAAAGACATTTTGTACATTTCAATAACTCCAATAAAAATGTTTTGATTGGTAATATGAATTACTAAGAATGAACTCTAAAAGCAATTTCAAACCTTTAGATTCCAGATCATTTATATAGTCCATTTCACAAATACGTTACAGATTTTTGAGATCCATGGTCTGAAATGGTTTCTTGTTTTGCCTAACTTAATTCTTCATTTTTTCCCCTATAAATTGTTTTTAAAAAGATGCATGTGGGTAAAAAAGCTGGAATATAGCATTTAACAGATTGTTTTAATGCAATCTTTTTTTGATTAAACTTAAGTCCTAACATGACAAAAACTTAAACGTTAAACATTAGCATACAAATACAATACTATCAGTGCTTCTCACAGGTTTGAAATATACTTGCGGTGGTAGCTGGATCAAAACGCATCATTTACTCACATCAAATAAATAGTTACCTATATGTGACAAACAAAACATATTCAATTTTTTACTATACTTTTATTTATTATGACAGTGTTATACACTTTTTACTTTCAATGGGTTAAAGTAAAAAAACATTTTTAAAAAAGACATCCACTTTCTCTAACCTTTTCAGGAGCAATGTGCACCGCTGACAGGCCAAATCTGCTTCTCTCTCTCTTTCAAGTTCAAAGCAAACTTGCATGCAAAAGCATTTTAATTATGTCTATAAAAAAGCCTTTAGCCTAATGACATCATCAAATTAATAAAATATACAGCAAATGACAAATAAATGACAGAAAAAGGAATAAAAACAGAATAGCTCTAAAAAATATTCATAAATAAACATAGTTAAAAGATTTAAACTTGTAGATTATTTAAAGAAGGCTAATGCTTTGATTACTAATGGTGTAGGTATATTTTGCAGCCAGCTTCAACGAGTAAGGAGAGAGGATTTTCCACTACATCGATCGCGGATGTTTGGTTAAAATAGGCAGATACAAAAAGAAGAATGATAATAACTGTACAAAAAACTGTCACTAAATATAGCCTAATTAGACGGCCGGCAAGTGTGGCAAGCACTGAGTCAGACTAAGTAGTATAAACTTTGATTAGCCGTCTTGTTTGTAATCTTTAAACCCGTAACATAGGCTATCTCTGGTGGAGCGCCTTCCATTCACATCACCGCATTCTGATGGCCGAATAGCAAATGAATTGTTCAAATGAATCATTTAAAGCGGTTCTTCTGAACCAAATGATCCAGTCCAGATCCCGTTAATACTGCGCATGCGTGACTTAAAACTTTCGGTTTTGTTTTGTTTTTAAACGCATAATATATAACAAACGGTTGTGTATTTTACAAAAACAAGCTTTTTTTTGAGTCATTTAACTCAAGTCCAAGTCAAGTCTTGAGTCATGACAGCCAAGTCCAAGTAAAGTCGAGTCTTTTTTGGATATTTGTCAAGTAAGTATCAAGTCCTACATTTTGTGACTTAAGTCTGACTCGAGTCAAGTCATGTGACTCGAGTCCCCCATCACTGTCATTTACTAATGACTCTATTTTCTGGATTGTTGGTTCACAATAATATGTCACACTTAACACACAAACACACCAGAGGAATAAACTGCAGGAAAAACCTCAGTCTCCTTTACAAGCGTTTATCAGACAAATATGAGTTTGTTCAGTTTAATTCAGCTCAAACTAATAGTTGACTGAAGATCTGTCTGTTGTCATGTTGAAATAATGGTGTGAAAACAGAGTCAATACCTGTGTTTCCCTGAGAGAGAGTCCTTTACTCGCTTCTCTGCCATACTGCAGCTAAAACACCAAAGCAGAGCTTTCAGAAAACAATTGTACACACACACACACACACACACACACACACATATATATATAGTCCTTTACATGAATGCAAATGGTTTAACCCCTGATCTGACATCTCAGGTGTTTCACATTTGATTTAAGGTAAATGCATGTTATATAGAGTTTATCAAAAGAAGTTCAGGTTCAGCCAGTTGTTGATTTAGTTAGTATTAAAATGTCTCTCTACTAAAGAGGCTATTTGGAGAATGAGTTACTCTGACAGTAAAGGGTTAAATGCAGTGTTGTTTAAGGATCGTCAGCTTGTTGTATTTCCTGTTCAACTGGAAGGTCTGCTTTAACTTTACTTTTGATTTCGTGACTCTGAGGGCCCTATCATACACCCGGCGCAGTGTGGCGCAAGACGTGGCGCAATAGTCTTTTGGTAGTTTCAGCTTGGCGCAAGAGTCGTTTTATTTATTTATATTATTTATTATATTCATATTTATATTTGTTTTATTAAAAACAAGCTTAGATTTGCCCACCTGTCAGGTTTTAGACCATATGGGGCACAGCATGTGTTTAAGGATATAACTCAGGTTTTTGAGCACACTTCATTATTATTGTTCATTTATTCGTTTGCTGGAAATTAGAACTGAATTTAGAAATAGTTTTGAAACAAATATTTGCGCTTAACAAACAAAATTAATTATTGATAGGCTAATTGATGTCTGTGCATAAAGGTTTCCCTGTCCAAGAGCGAAAGTAAAAGTAGATAATTTATCTCTCATTCTCACGCAGTAGATGCTCTGTTTAACTGTTTTCTGTTAAAAAACTGTCAACTGTTAACTGTTTGCTCGTGAAATGCTCATTTTTTCCACTTAGACTTACTTTGCGTCCTGTAAATAGCGAATGCGCTCTTGGCGCAACTCAGCTGGCTCTTAAAGGGAATGGGAAATGAGACTCTAATTGGTTTATTCTCAAAACACGCCTATAAGTCATTAAGAAAATAAACTCAACCCTTTTAGACCATGCGCCTTGGCGCAAAGCGCATTTTCCTGTCCGTAAATTAGCAAAAATGCATTCTGACATGCCCTAAAGGCGTTTGCGCCCTGCGTTTTGCGCTCTGCGCATGGACCGTCAAAATAGAGCCCTGAATGTTTAGAGTTATATGTAATGCTGAATTATTGAAACTATTGAGTCAGTCTGAAATAGAAGAGAACAAACACTTTAAAGGGATTAAAAATAAAGCTTTTAGACACAGTGTTTAAATGACTGTGTTTGACTCAGTGTTTAATCTGTGTTTGAGGATTTGATCTTCAGGATCAGACATTTAAAGCACACTCACACATATAAAACCCTTCATTATCTCCACAAATCAGCATAATGTAGAAGTGTTAAACTCACATGCAGAAGTACAGACGCTCTTGTGCAGCAGGAACACAATCTGAGCTCTTTCACTCTTTCACTTCACTAAAACACTTACGTGATCTACAGGTATATCCTGAAATATTATTGGCTCCACTAAGTGACACTTACATAAATATTCATGAGATTCTCCTGTCTGTGGGCGTGTCCTGAAGTCTACACACAAACCACTGGAGCTAAAGGTATCTGTACAGATTCTCTGAGCACGAGTGTGTTGAAGGAAGATTTAAAGAAGATATTTAAGATGAAATCTGAGAGGTCTCTGATGAATATATAGAGCAATGTTGAACCTATAAATTAAGATTACAGATTAATGTATAAATAGGTACACCTCATACAGATCTCTCTGTTATATTATTAGTTTCTAAAGGATGCTGTTCCAAAATATTCAATAAGTGTGTATAAACAATATGTTGAAAAGGTTTAGGGATTTATTAATAGTTTAAGAATGATTGACAGCTATACCTTATACCAGCATAAGCACACTTTACAGCCAGCAGCATTTTGCAAGGTACAGAGTAGTCTTCAAACACTCCAGTGTTAAACCCCTCAGAAATTCAAAGTCCAGGCAAGAATGCATACTGTCATTACTGTGACAATAAACACTGTTGTCTTAATCAGTGCCCGAATTTTGCACAGCTAATCAGTGAAATCAAAACTAACTGGATTAAGATGAATTAGAGTTGCTGGAGGCGCGGACGAAAACATCAATCTGCTCAATGCAGGTTAAAGGGCATCTGTAAAATTTGTATAGGCAAACACCCAACTGTCCTACATGATGCAACACAAAATCAGCTGAGATGAAGCAAGTTGAAATGCCTCAAGAAAGTCAAATGCTGTAGCTTGATCGGCGAGCAAATGGCAGCCAGGTCATGTTGAAAATCAGTAAAGTGTTGTTACACAATGGAGGGCATTCACTAATGGCTTATGCAATTCTGGATGATGGGTCTGAACGTACCATCTTGCTTCATGATGCAGCAGAACAACTTAAGCCTAATAGACAGGAAGAGAAGCTTTCTTTAAGGACAGTTCGACATGACACCTAATTTATTCATGGTTTGAAAGTATCTTTCACTCTTTTTCCAGCATATCAGCCAGACAAAAGATTTAAAATAAAGAGTGCTTTAACTACAGCAAATTTGGATCTGGCTAAACATTCACATCTAGTAGCCCTATTGTAAAAGAAATCTCAAAGGACTGCCTCTTTATGCATTTCCGCAGGTCCAGCCAGTGCTGCTAATAGGTTCTGATTATCACCACTTGATCACCCAGATGGAGCCAGTACAGCAAGAGTCCAGAACTGGCAAAGGTGTACAACCTGTACAACCTAAGAAGTTGAAAAGCTGGAGCAATCTGGTTATGTGATCAAATTGTCACCCAAAGCAATCAAGCAAACACATGAATCCTGGTACATACCACACCATATGGGGCACCATAATGGCTAACACAGGGTAGTGTACAATTGTTCCTTCCTGTATCAAGGCCATAACCTTAATGAGTATTTGCTGCCTGGGCCCACTCTTCCTTCCACCTTGTTAGGAGTGTTGCTTCGCTTTAGAGAGCATTTTTTTGCCATCTTGAGTGACTTTAAAGGCATGTTCCATCAGATTTGGCTGCTCGTAGAAGATAGACAGCTTCTTAGATTTCTGTGGAGAGACATGCAACGCGATAATCCAGTCAGCATCTATGAGTGGCAAGTTCTGCCATTTGGGACAACATGTTGTCCATGCTACGCAACATTTGCTGTCCTCAAACATGTCCAGGAGAATACTGTCCCAGGTGAAGACACACGTGCAGCTGTGGAGAAACATTTCTATGTGGACAATTACCTGCAGAGTGTAACATCAAGTGACAAAGCATCCAAACTGGTGAACAAGCTGCAGACTCTATTTATGTCTGGGGGGTTCGAATTAAGGCGGTGGGCTTCTAACATCCCTTCTGTTGTTGCTCACCTTCCTACAAAAGCTAGATCTGAGAAAAATGAGCTTTAGCTTTCTGAAAAGCAGCGCGATGTTTCTGAGTCCACTGTGGGTCTACGTTAGCTCTGCCAAACAGACACAGTTGGTTACAAAACTCATCCAAGGGAGCCACAAATACCCACAATAAGGTACGCCCACCATGTTTAGCCAGTCAGTATGACCGACCAGAGTACATAATCCCCTACAAAACACTAGCTAAAGCATTGGTTCAAAGGTTATGGGATAAAAAAAACATGGGTGGGATGACCCATTGCTGCCAATGGAACTTGTGCAAGCCTGGCAAGAATGGAAGAAGGAACTGCAGCACCTGGACAACATTGCCATACCATGGTGCTACACCAGCACAGAGCTAGATTCTGAGTCCTGCTTAGGAGACATCCACATATTCTGTGATGCTTCAAGTCATGCATATGGTTCAGCAACATATTTGAGAACACAGAATCTTCAAGGCCAAGCTGAGGTTGCATTAGTCACAGCCAGATCACAAGTGTTCCCAAAACAACATCTATCCTTACCCAGGCTGGAACTTTGTGCAGCACTTAGTGGAGCTCAACTAGTAAAAGTTCTAGAAAGGGAACTGACACTGAACATTCAGAAGGTTCATTTATGGAGTGACTCAAAGACAGTCTTGTCCTGGATCCAGTCCGATTCATGCAGATATGAAGTGTTTGTGGGTACACGAATCGCAGAGATTCAGGAGCTGACTGTAAACAATCCAACAGACGACATAACCCACGGCAAAACCCTTCAGCAGCTCTCAGTTTCCAGTCAGTGGCAGCAGCGTCCTCAATTTATGTGCCAAGACTCAAGCACCTGGCCTTAAGATACAAGAAAATCAGTCCTAGACATTACTGATGAGGAGAGAAGGGTAACCTTTTGTAGCCTGACCACGATAGACTACTCTGATATAATGCAAGAATTCTCGCAGTACCACAGCTTTGATCAGTTGGTGGAACATAAAGCACAAGAGCAGTTAAAGCAAACTAATCAAACCCGAAAAGTATGTGCCCAAGACCATGCAGCTGCTGAGTACTGAGTCCTGAAGCAGGCACAAGCCATGTGCTTTCCAGCTAAACTTAATGCATTAAAGGGTAACAAACCCTTACTTTCCAACAGTAGATTATTAGCCCTAGCTCCTGAGCTTAACCACTCTACTGGACTTATAAGAGTCGTTGGTTGTCTGAGACATAATGAACTGCTTAAGCCAGATACCGTCCACCCAATTGTACTTGAACCCAAACACCCACTCAGTCAACTCCTGATTCAGCATTATGATGAAAAACTCCATCATCCTCGCCCAGAAAGAGTGTTTGCGGAGTTATGTAGAAAATACTGGATTGATCAAAAAGATATCAACTGTTGAATCGACTAAAGAAAGACTGATCCTGTTAAACTGGAGAGTGAAGATTGAAGAAGAGGCGCTTACAGTAAAAAAAGAAGAGTCTGAGGAACGACAGGTCAGTTTATTAAAGCTCATTTCATCTTTGTGTTCACTAAACATCTTCAGCTTAAAGCAGCTAAAGTTGGTTTTATATTCGCATGTTCAGACTTTCTCCTTAATAATATCACTTCAGAAAATGATTCTGTGCTAATTATGACTAGTGAAATCATATGCTGAGTTAAAGTTGCTTTTATATTCCTTTGTTTTGGTATTGTGACAACTTATGACAGGCTATTTTAAATACGGGCTCTGAAATGGCACAGAACAATGACTTCAACATAACATTAGCACTGTTTAATTGACTGTGAGTATTGTACTTTGATGGTCATTATATAATAATATAATATGATTTTTCTATTTTAAATTAGCTCGTAATAATTTTCTGAAGTGATAATATTAAGGAGAAAGTCTGAATGTGCGAATATAAGACCAACTTTACCTCAATAAATCACATTATCAGCCAACTACTATCAAATTACAATAGTCACAGTAAAATAAACCGTGCTAATGTTGTTTAAGTCATTCTTACGCGCCATTTCAGAGCCAGTATTTAAAGCAGTCAAAATTAACAAATGCACAAATATAAAGCAACTTTAGCTCCATTTATAACTCAATTCATAACTATTGTGCAGTTGTTGTTTTTTTTTCATATATATTTATATATATATATATATATATATATATATATATATATATATATATATATATATATATATATATATATATATGTGTGTGTGTGTGTGTGTGTGTGTGTTATAATGAGTTACTCTGACACTAAAGGGTTAAATTTAGTGTTGTTTAAGGAATGTCAGCTTGTTTTTCAGCAGCTTTTCTTCCTGTTCAACTGGAAGGTCTGCTTCTGACACCTCATATATTTCACATTTAATATATTACATATACTTTGTTAAGTGACATATATATTAACTAAGATATTGAGTTAGTACTAAAAACGCCTTCTGACAGTTAAGGGTTAAATGTAATTTGTTTAGTGAAAATCAGCATTTTAATAATAAAAATAAATGAACAAAACCAAGCCTTAAAAAACACTCTAAACCAACTCTTAAGGAAACTATTTGGTAACACTTTATAATAACTACACACTATAAATCATTTATTAAGCATTAGCAAATAGTGAATTTATTATCCGTTAAGCATTAACTCTACAGTAATAAGTGTTAGTAAACAGTTTATTACTGCAGCTACAAATGCTCTATTCTTGACCTATAACCACATTTAAAATGTGCTTAATAATTGTATTTTCATACTTAGTAAATGATTTATTTTTCATTATTAAATTAAGTTTCGCATTATTTACAAATCAGTTGTATTTAAGAGTAGTTGAGGGTTTTTAGGATCATTCAGAATGAGTTAGTAACTGATTTATAAACTATTTATATTTTTTTATTTATATGTCTTATTATTCAGGCATATAATAATGGTTACTATGTATGTTAATAAATGCTTCATTAACTCAACTTCACCGAGTTTTGTGACCTAATCTAAAGTGAGGTATATTCATGGTTTATAAATCCTTTATAAATGACAAATAAAGGCTCAGTTAAATTCTAAACAGGAAAAATTACATTATTCATTCATATTCAATTAAAGATACACAAATGAAACTGTACTTCAAATAAAAAAAAATCTTTGCAACCTGATCTAAAATAAAATCACTGTAGAGTTTAAACATTACATTTTATTACATTGTTTAATTATTATATTGTTGTTTTATCCAGTTTTGTTGTATTTTGACACTCCTGTTATTCAGCAATGTTTAAACTTTACAGTAATTTTACATTTTAGAAAAGATTGCAAAGATTATAGTTCATTTGATTCTGAGCCTTTATTTGTCATTTATAAGGGATTTATAAAGCATAACTAGTCCTCACTTTAGATTAGGTCACAAAACTGCATGAAGTTGAGTTAATAAAGCATTTATTAACATATTAGTTGACTATTAGTATATGCCTGAATAAAAAGACATATAAATGTTAATTTAAATAGTTTATTAATCAGTTACTAACTCATTCTGAATGATCCTAAAAACCCTCAACTACTCTAAAATACAACTGGTTTGTAAATAATGCAATACTTAATTTAGTAATGAAAAAATAATCATTTACTAAGTATGAAAATACAATTATTAAGCACATTTTAAATGTGGTTATGTCAAGAATAGAGCATTTGTAGCTGCAGTTATAAACTGCTTACTAACGTTTAATAATGTAGAGTTAATGCTTAACAGATTATGATTCACTATTTGCTAATGCTTAATACATGATTTATAGTGTGTAGTAATTATAAAGTTTTACCAACTTTTTTTTCAGCAGCTTTTCTTCCTCTTCAACTGGAAGGTCTGCTTTAACTTTACTTTTGATTTCGTGGCTCTGAATGTTTAGAGTTATATTTAATGCTGAACTATTGGACACTATTGAGTCAGTCTGATTTAAAAGAGAACAAACACTTTAAAGGGATTAAAAATAAAGCTTTTAGACACAGTGTTTAAATGAGCGTGTTTGACTCAGTGTTTAATCTGTGTTTGAGGATTTGATCTTTAGGATCAGACATTTAAATCACACTCACACATATAAAACCCCTTCATTATCTCCACAAATCAGCGTAATGTAGAAGTGTTAAACTCACATGCAGAAGTACAGACGCTCTTGTGCAGCAGGAACACAATCTGAGCTCTTTCACTTCACTAAAACACACCTGTGTGATCTACAGGTATATCCTGATATATTACTGGCTACACTGAATGACACTGACATGAATATTCACGAGATTCTCCTGACTGTGGGCGTGTCCTTGAGACAACACAAAAACAACTGGAGCTAGAGATATCTGTGCAGCTCCTCTGAGCACGAGTGTGTTGAAGAAATATAAAAAAGTATAATATAGTATATATATATATATATATATATATATATATATATATATATATATATATATATATATATATATATATACATAGTGTAACATAATATATGAGGTATATGAGAATAGAGAAAAAGGTATTTGAAATAAAATCCAAGAGGTCTCTGAACAATATTTAAAGCAGTATTGGACTAATAAAATAAGATTACAGATGGAAATGGAAATGAGTACACCTCTTACAGATCTCTCTGATGAATTATTACTTTCTCTCAGATGCTGTTCAATAATATAAGTGTGTTTATACATTAGATTAGTCAGAACTGAAGCCAAAACAGTTTTAAATTTAGCTGAAATGTTCATTCATTCATTTTCTTTTTCGGCCTAGTCCCTGATTTTTATCAAGGGTCACCACAGCGGAATGAACCGCCTACTTACCGGAGCACCTAGAGGAAACCCACGCCAACACTGGGATAACATGCAAACTCCACACAGAAACACCAACTGACCCAGCTAATGCTCAAACCAGTTACCTTCTAGCTATGAGGCGACAGTGGTAACCACTGAGCCACCTTGTCACCCTAGTTCTCGCAGTTTGTATCTTGTATATGTTTGCAGCTCCTCATTTGAGGTTAACTGTATCATCTGTCTATTAGTGAAGGCGTTTGGTGTTCACTCTCCTATTTAATCAATATATCTGTTAATGTGTCTATATTTGCCTAGAAATAGGTCAATATACATTGTTAAGGCAGTGTGTTTATTGATGCTGTGGTTGTATATCGAGTAGTCAGTGTTTGAAATGGTTGTAAAAGCTTGTCTAAATTGTCGTAAGATGAGAACAGGACAGCTTTAATGAAAGGTTTTGATTATATAATGATCACTCATTTACAGATGTTTGACACCCTTTTTTGTCGTCATTTCTCGAAATGTTCAGAACAATACGATAATAAGTCAGTGTGAGTTTTCTGCTTGTTAAAGTAGAGTAAAACAGAAACACAGCTCATTTTCCTCTAGTCATCCTTTAACCAGCTGATGAGACATGCACTGTTTTAAATGGCTTTTATTTCCTTTATTAAGAAAAGATTCTGTAGATATCTGAACACAACTTCTGGGAAAACATAATGTTTCATTAAACTATTGCTATGTGAAGAAAACAAATGAAGGAGAACAAGATTCATGATTATTCATCTTTTCCCTCTCGATGAGATGAAATAGTTTAGTGGAAATACAATAAATGAATCTGAATATATTAAAGGCACTGATGTAGTGTGCAGAGGTAAACTGGGTTCATTTAGGGTTTATAGTAACACTTATGATATTTTCCTTATCAAGATAATCTTCATTATTAAAATAATATTTTACTCATTTTAATGCTTGTGAACGACTGAACCACAATCTGTGGAGACACTTATAGATGTAGTGAGAAGACTACACAGCAAATTCATTGGTGTTAAATTACAAGTGTTGTGGTAATTCAGAGTAAAGTGTTAAAATTCTAGAGTTAGATAAAGGTAAAATAACCGTCTCGGCATTAGAAGCTGATTTGCCTCCTTGTCATTCAGAGGAACATGTATCTACCTTTGTAGAAAACCCCTGTTTTTAAGAAACTAATCAGAGTGTCTGATCTCGCCCTACACCCTCATTCACCTGGCCCTTACACTAGTCAATTAGTTTAGTCCAATTCAATTCAATTCAATTCAGCTTTATTTGTATAGCGCTTTTACAATGTAGATTGTGTCAAAGCAGCTTCACATAAATGGTCATAGTAATTGGAACAGTGTGGTTCAGGTTTTAGTGTTTAAGTTCAGTTCAGTTCAGTTTAGCTCTGTTCAGTGTGACAGTCCACTGGACAGAGTGAATGACCACTGTTGTAAAAAAAAAAAAAATAAATGAGTGAAAAGAAGAAAGAACCCAGTCCAGGAGAGACGAAACAAGCAGAATCCCTTTATTGAGACGTGTTGGTTAATCTGCAGTCATACAGCGTCTTTAAGATGTCTGTGTCTGCAAGAGCCTACTAGAGGTCCGCAGTCTGCAAGTTCTTTCACAAGTCTCACACAAGTCTGCAAATAGTCAAAGATTTCATGGCTATATTGTGTTCTTAGGAGGAGGGGATTTGGCTAAACAAAGCATGCAAATTAAGCGTTGTGGTCGGCAGGGTAAACTGCTCTTTCAGGCATTGATCTCATCATGTTCTGGAGACAGAAACCGCCTGACCATTTGATTGAAAAGAGAAAACAATAGACACCCCATGCTGTGAAACTGATAATTGCATCACTTTGGCTTAGCCTGTTGTCAGCAAGGCAAAGGTTAAATGACCCTCCTAGCTGGCATGTCAATGAAATAAAATAATTAAAAACCAGAGAATATAACTTTTTAGTTATATGTAGATTATTGTTAATTTGAAATTAGATGATAAAAATTTATATTTCCACAGTTCCCCCTTTGAGAGTTATTTAAAAACTCTCACAAAAAATATATAAATTTGTAAACTTTCCTAAAACCATTCAATGGCTTCTGTATGATAACAGAAGCACCATCTTCTAGTCATGTAACTTGTAAAAGTTACAGGCACATTTAACTTATTCTGTGTCATTTCATTATCTACGTAGATGTAAGTGTAGATTTCTAAACTGTTCACACGTTTATGACAATCAGTTGTAATGTCATAAATCCTACATGATGACACAAAAAATCATGTAGTTAAACTGTAGATCTTCTGAAAGTCCATGGCTTGTGAATAGTGTTCAGTCTTTTGTGAGGTGTGTTTCTTGTGGTTCTTCTCCAGCACAGAGTTGATCTGATGACTTCCTGTCATGCATGGATCTCCATAGTGATGCTCTGGTTCAGAGTGTTTCTTGAGAAGATGCAGTGTTTGTGTTTACATGCACACAAGAAAACAAGGAAACAGCAGACCAGCAGTATTCATGCATAGACTTGTATGATCATACAGTTCATGTGTCTAGTTATTCAGGTGATTGTATAGTGGTTGTGTTAAGTTGGTGATTGTATAGTGTTGTGTATTTTCTGTCTCCTAATCTTAAAGTTATGACACCTATAAAACAGTGAGGTGAGGATAAATGGGGAAAAAGGGAGTCTTCACCACAGGGTGCGGCCCCTGAAGCCTGTTGCTTTCAGTTCTGCCCTGGGCTCCTCACTGATTTGTGTGTCCTGTTCTCTCCCTGAGTGTGGTGGGCAAACTTTAAAATGTGAGACACAAACTATCCTTCAATAAATATCAGTCCTATCAGACATCATAACATTGAATGGGTAGTGATTGGAAAATGTGTTAAACACATTTAAGGCTGTAAGTGGACTTAAGCAGAGTTCCCTAATACAAAGGAAGAAGTTTCCTTTGTGTCTTTTTACAAAGAGTCTTTCCTCTTAATTGTAAATGAACTGGGACATTAAGCACTCACAGCCAAAAAATGGTTAGCATCTTTGTGGACAGCTCAATGGATTTAGTGATGAGGGGAGGGGTATGTTGAGGGCATTTAGCAAACTGTTCAGAAGTTGATTTACCCTGTTCATCTCTTTAAAGTTCTTTTTATTCTTTCTACACTCCCTCATCCAATGTCCTTTTTTACCACAGTAATGACAACAGATATTTTTCCTAAGACATTTGTGATTTGATGTCTTTTCTGTGTTGACCTTAGTGGCAGCTGCTTCAAATCTGACTCTGTCTTTGATGTAAGAGTCTCTTTCCCACAAAGCTAAACTGTTCATATTATTTCTGAGAGTGGTGGAAGACCAGGTGATGTTAAGAAATGGCAAAGCTTGTCTGTATTCAGTTGCAAGGCCATCTGACCAGATGCGGACTAGGGGTCCCTTATCATTTAGCACACTGTCCGAATTATCAGCTAATCCACTGTAAGTTATGGCGGATTGACAAAATCTCTCAGTGAATTCATTCACAGATTCATCTTTCCTTTGCACACAACAAGTCACTTTTGACCAGTCAATCTTTGGGCCAACAATGTTCTTTAGAGCTTTCAAAACACCCTCTCTCAAATCATTCTTGCTGGCATGTTGTAATTTAGAGGTCACAGTATGCTCAAAACTGTTGAATTCAGATTCAGTGAGAATTTGAGACATTAGCTGGGTGACTTCTGTTAATGACATGTCATAAAGACGCATTTTGCTGATTAGTGCTCTGCTAAACTCTGAAAAATTTGTGCGTGCTGATGGTAAGCTTTGAGACAGTCTGTCTATTTCTTTAGGTCCTAGTGTTCTGGAAACTGTTTGAATTTGAACAACAGAAGTGTTGTTGTGTGAACTCTCAGTTCTCTTAGATCTTCTGGCACCACAAACCTCCACTGAACCTATGAGCAAATCACTATCTGATTGGATGGAAATGTCTGTTTCAGAGACAATTTGTAAGTCAGGATGTTTATTATCAGGCTGACTAACCTTCTCAATGTCAGTTTTTGATTTCTTGAGGTTCAGTTGTTTTGTTAATGAGGTTATCTTAGCATGAAGCTCTTGGATCTGTTTTTCAAATTCTGATTTAGCTTGAGCTTGTTGTTTAGCTCGAGATAAACTAAATTCTCTGTAGCAGCAGATAATGCCTTTTACATTGTTTTTGCGAATGCATGCATCAAGCACTTTCTTGCATTCATCTAATGTCCAAACATCATCTGGGTCAATGCTAAATTTCTTTGTCAAATTTAGTCTGACTGACTCTGTTATTGAGTCCATGTGCTGTTGTAGCAGCGATTTGAAATCCTGATCTGACAATAAAGGAGATGTTAAATTACCTTTTTCAGTCGTAGTGATCAGTCTTGTATTCTGTCTAAACATTTTGTGAGCTTATTATCACAAAGTAAAAATACTAAAACTTTTCTGATGAAAGTGTAGTAATTTCTTCTCTGGCGAAACAGAGGGTAACAATATTAGCACATGTTGCTAAAACTTCCTGCCTGAACAAGAGATAACATCAGTTAGCTTGTATAGCTAAACTTAAACTTCTCTGGTTGAACAGAGGGAAAACGAAATAAAAGAAAAGAAAATAGCGCATAAGGCTTAACTTCTCTGAAGAGAGGATAACTTTTTAAAAGAAAAATAGCACGTAAGGCGTTACTTCTCTGTCTGAACAGAGGATAAACTGTTACTTCTCTATTGAAATAGAGGATAGCTTTTTGTTAAACAAACCCTGCAGCTGTTTGTTAACTTTTCTCTGATGGAGCAGAGTAAAACCATGTGTATAGACTGGTCTGTATGGTTCTTTTGATAGAGTGAAACTCACCAAATCGAGGTTGAGCTGAAAAGATTCAGTCTGGAGTGATCTGATCTTTGTATTCAGGTAGCTCAATTTTCATCAGGGTTGCAGTCAGCAAATAGTTGGGAATTTGTGACGTCCGCTGAGTGACTTCAAATTGCCGTTGAGCTGAAGATTCCGTCTGAAGAAGTTTCCTTGATCTTGAAGGTTCAAGTTGAATTCCAGGTGGATTTCAGTCTTTTGTGGCAAATTGTTGAGAATTTGATAATTTCAGTCTCCATCCGGCTCACGGCACCAAGTTGTTGTAAAAAAATAAATGAATGAGTAAAAAGAAGAGAGAAGAACCCAGTCCAGGAGACTTGAAACAAGCAGAATTCCTTTATTGAGACGTGTTGGTTAATCTGCAGTCATACAGCGTCTTCAAGATGTCCAATGTGTCTGCAAGAGCCTACTAGAGGTCCGCAGTCTGCAAGTTCTTTCACAAGTCTCTCACAAGTCTCACACAAGTCTGCAAATAGTCTGAATTAAGACAAAGATTTCATGTCTATATTATGTTCTTAGGAGGAGGGGATTTGGCTAAACAAAGTATGCAAATTAAGAGTTGGAGTCAGCCTGGCATAGGTGTTAAAAAACGGCCCAGCTACTGATCACACAAGTTAATCAACATAGGGTTTCTGTAGCATAAAAGCAACACCCGAAGACAAAGACAGAGTCGTTTAAAGCATTTGCATCACTGACTTAGCCTGTCGTCAGAGAGATAAAGGTTAAATGTCCCTCCTAGCTGGGATGTTAATGAAATTATATAATTAAAAACCAAAGAATATAACTTTTCAGTTATACGTAGATTATTGTTCATTTGGAATTAGTTGATAGAAATTTATATTTCCACAAGTCAGTGGGTAAAAGTACAGAAATGAAAAAAGACAAAAGGCTTTTCACGATTCCAAATGATGCATGGGGAAGGATTTAGCAAATCGTGGGAAGTGCTGCTGGGTCAACTGGAAAGTCTACATGCATGGTGAAAACGAATGTGGGATGCTTTGATCGTTTGTTTTGTTGTGCTAATGCACTTCCAAAGCCCTTGCATTAGTGGGACATTGCCATAGGCTATCCTGACACTCTAATTTCCCCCTGTCCATAAACTTGGTGACCTACTGCATCAATCAGTGTGCCTCGCACTGACAGGGCCAAAGCTCTGTAGTGCACGGCATACAAGTGGGAACATGGCTCTCCGGTTGCCACCACCTTGGAGGAACATTGCTGGGACTCGAGGCGTACATATGCCCTGAGCCTGTCCACTTGTCTGTGCTCGCTACGGTGGCACATAGACTAAATTTTGATCAATACAGAGAAGATTAGCATGGCCCCTGCGAAAAGGAACCTGATGGATCTTCTCTGTCCCCACCCTGTGGCCCCCAGCAGTCCTCTCGACGTCACATGGCCTTAGACTGCAGGGTAGTGACCCCTGAACCCCATTGGGGTCACCTGTGGCCTTGAAGGGTGCTCATGCTTGTTGAAATTAAACAAATTACCCAATATGGTAAAAAATCAAAGGCGGGAACTGGCATAATTAGCCATGTGCTTTCTGGGGTATGACAGGTGCATATTAATTAGCCATGTGCTGTAGACTGCTCTCATTGTATATTGTACATCATTTATTTGAAAAAGAAAATCCATTTTAAATTAATTGAGTAACATATAATAATAATAAGTATTATTTTTTTAATAAATGTATTACATTATATTCAAATATAATTCTATGTTTATTTGCAACATAACTAAATATAGCTTTATTGAATTGCATGTCAGTTAGATAAAATGTTTTTATAATCAGGACTTATATTTCACACCTTTTAAGAAATAAAATATTTTAATAGTTCAATAATAAACATACTGAAATATTGACTTTTAAATGTTTTAGAATTTTGTCAATTATATTGACCGCAATGTTCAGGTAACTTATTTATTAATATTAAATAACACATAATAAAATATTTAAACAACTGATTAAACTAAATATAGTACCTTAAATATTAGGTTGTAGGATATAAGAAATATTATATTAAAATACTTTCAAATTTAAATTTCAGGCATTGATATTTAAATAGGTTTGTCAATTTTTTAAAGTTTAATAAATTATTTAAAAATCCAATTAAATATATTTTAAAATATTTCATTTACATCAATGTTTACAGTTATATTTACATATACACATATTTTTAGGTGTTACTGCATTTACATTGAACATTTACTTAAGTTTAATTTACAATATAATTTTATACCATTTTATTTTTACTGTTAGCTAAACTAGAGTTTATAACTTGTTTATGCTATCTACTATCTAATGGATACCGATTAAGATGTTATTTAAGAATTTATTAATTTATTTAACTATTTCTTTCCCTAATAATCTGACCTACTCTATTCTTAGGATTCGGGCCCTTTTGTCTGTGAAACAGCAAGATAGCAGTGGTGGAACTAATTACAATCTCGGGTTAATTTAGTCCACTACTAAATAAAAACCAGTCCAAGTTTTATCCCCGAGAATGTCCTAAAAGCCTCTTACACACCCGTCACTGAGTACTTAACTCTGGGTGGAGGAGGTACACCCCTCAACTGCTGTTATACTTATTATTATCGTTATAGGTGTACCGCAAAATGCACCAGCTCACAAGGGGATTCCACACAAATCTGCCACAAAATTTTGCCTTTCATTCACGTCTGAATGAGAACCCAACAGCGTTCTGTTACTACCCACTACTCCACAGACCATCCCTAGTCTATAATATTTTAAATCTTTCTACATTTCTTTTTGTTGATTGATCAATGGTGTCACCAGTAAACAAGTGCCACGCGTCCTCCACCAAAACTGTAGGGATAGTATACAGTTTAACCCAAAGAATGACCAGTCAGGTATATAAAAAAGAGCCAGAGTCAGAGATTTAAATAAATAAATCAAGTTTACAGAAGATAGTCTGCAGTTTCATCAGCTGAAACCAGCTTCAACTCTCGCAATGAGTTCCTAGGCCGCTCTACTTACAATCACCAATCAATAACAATTATACTCTCACATATTGCATTAACTGCGTCATACATATAGGTGTTCTAGCCTGATTGGTTAAAACACAGATAGACTAGGAGAATTTCCACGTGGGGTTTGTGCGTATATTCTTAACAATATCTTAAAGGTTCAGTAGGTGATCTGCCAAAATGCTAACCGCTTAGCATATTATCTTTGGACGGCGGCGAGGGACTGTGATTTAAAGCCACACCCCCTGAAATTGCGAACGCGCGCACCGCGTCACAACAGCAGACAGACAACCCCACTAGTTCATGTCATTTGCCAGTTAGTTAGTGCCAGCGCCATGCAGGAATTACATTTATTACTTAGCCACACTTACATGCTATTTTAGAGTGAATATTCAGAGTAGCGATAAACAGTATAGGAAGGCTGTCATTGTTCAAAAATGACCAAACGTAAATATAAAAGCAACTTCAGCTCAATAAAGCAGGTTAGGCTGAAAAGCGCTATTTGCTGATGTTTTGTTGTTGAACTAAATATAAATATTTCTATAAATCATTATCAATGCTGTAAAATGACCTTATGAAACTGAAAATAATCACATCAATATTTCACCGCGAGATTTCAGTGGCTGAACAACACGTCTGTGCATATAAGTCATTCATAACACAACACAATCTAACGTCAGCTTAGCCTAACTAAAATAGTTTTAAAACAGAACATTACCTCTCTAATAGTAATACTTCCGCCATGGTGTTGTCCTTCCTTCAGCGTGCTAAAGCAACACCAATATTGATTCAGGTTTTTAAAAGTTTTAATTCAGCATTTGATTTCTCCCGGTCCGTCTCGGGACCGCGCGTGGTCGTTTATACAGACGGGCACATGCTAATGGCGGATATGCGTGAACAGATGCACAGAAGTCCGAATCTACATTTGCTGACAGACAGCCTGACCTGCTTATCGGAATTATGGGAGATGACAGTCCGACTCTTTTTAATTGGATGAACATTTTTTTGTTTTATGCTTTACCCAGAATATAAAAATACATATAAACACATTTACATCATTTACTGTAATCATTACTATTGGACAGTGAATTAACAGTCAAAAGAATTAACCGTAAAAACAGCAAAATCACTTTAGACATTTTAGACGGTATTAAATCATAGAAATAACAATAGAAACAGTTGATTCCAGTCCTCAGCCCTCAGTTCCACTTAAAGGGTCACAAAACACCAAAACACATTTTTTGAGCTGTTGACAGTCGTATATGTGTCCCACACTGCTAAAAACACTATTAGGACACTTATATTTCACTAAAAAGTGTAAATTGGTTGTTTTTGCGTTATTTCAAGCAAATTCGTACTTCCGGTTTGAAACGAATTTTTGAAGCTGCGTCACGGTCATGACATAATAGCGTGTATTCCAGCGTGCAGACTGGGCGTCTGTGCCAGAGTGAGTCTTATTACGTCTTACAGTGTGTTGCATTAATGCATGAGTAAGGCTTGGTTCAAACCAATCAGCGCGCTCTATTGTGCAACTTCATTAATATTCATTACTGTCAGAGTGTAGACGACAAAGACACCACGTTGTGTTGGCAAAACAAGCGTGAAGTGTTGCTTTTATAGTTTGCTGCAGTTAAGTTTCGTTTTCATTTTCTCTCTGTGAGAGTGCAGACTCGTGTGGATTAAGTGTACGCGACGCGCGACAATAATAACTTACGTGTCTAAGGAGGATTATTGTTTACCTGAGAGCTGTTCTGATCTGCTAACGCTGAGATCCGGAGTAGCAGTCGATTCTGTTCCCTTCTGGAATTCCAGTTCCCCCTCCACGAAGCGTATCCGCTAACAGCGTATGCGGACACAGCCGGATTTGCGGGCACCGGATTCGCTTGTAACGTTAGTCTCCTCTAAATAAAGACGCAGCTCTAGTTGCTGGTGATTGTCCTGTCTCTACAGATTTGGTAAGTGAGCGACCAGCGCTCTTTGTTTATTCAGTTCGTATTTTATTCGTATCAAACAAACTATTGCACCGAGTGTAAACAAGTTTGCACTAACAGTTACAACCAAACTAACCTCGTGTTGGATTGTGTGACCGGAATAAGACACGCGGTTTTCTGACCCTACCTGCCGTGTGCATCTAAGTTTCCGGGAAATGCAGAGTTTTTTTTTCTCTCATTCGCCGTGCGGTATCAAACATTGCATGACGAATACACGCTTAGAGCAGATCCTCGAATCAAACATCTCGTTTGTCGCGAGGGACATGAATGAATTCCCTGAATGAAAGAGCCAAACTGCAGTTAAAGTCCACCATTTAATAATTTGGCAAATAATTCGACTACAGATGTCCATGTAAACACAGTCACATTGTCCGCTGTGGGTGGTGTTTTGACTCTGAAATTCAGCGCGCCCAAATGGACACTCTCATACCAAGCCTCGTTTCTTCCCTCGACACTCCCCCCTAAACAGAGCTGGACACGCCCACTTTTCTGACTTTTTCTAAAGTAGAGGTGTGAAAACACCCTGCTGAAACGAGGGGGTTTCATGGCCCTTTAAGGTCTCCGTGACCTCTGACCTAGTTTGGTGGATTCTGATAATAGTTATAAAGAGACAGGCAAATGCACTGAACATTCTTATATTAAGCAATGTGTTACCTTATTCATTATTTAAAATAATTTCACAGTTAAATACTCATTCAAATGATGAAATAATTATATTTAATAAAAAAAAATCATGAGAAACAAGATGATGAAAAAAGGATAAACGTTGGTCCATGATAAGACGAATTGGAAAGCAGAAATCCGAATCCTTCAGCAGGAGAGCATGTGTTTCAGGATTGGAGGTTCAGTGGAAGAATTCTCCCCTGCCAGGCGGGAAACCCAGGTCCGATTCCCGGCCAATGCAGTTGCTCGTTTGTGTTGCTACTCTTCCAGCTGCAAGTAACAGCCTTGTGGCAGCCACACAACACAAAGCCAAGAAACAACATTGGTCAGTATTGGTGGTTCAGTGGTAGAATTCTCGCCTGCCATGCAGGAGACCTGTGTCTGATTCCCGACCAATGCAATTCTTGTTTTGTGTTGCTACTCTTTCAGCTGGAAGGCTAACAGCCTTGCAGCAATCACACCCCACTAGGGCAGTAGCATAACCATATCAAAATTGGTGATTTTCGTAGAAATCTTGCCTGCCATGTGGGAGACCTGGGTTCGATTCCCTGCTAATGCAATTGCTGTTTTGTGTGGCTCCTCTTCTAGCTCTGGTTGACGGCCTTTAAGCACTCACACAACACAAAAGCAAGGAAGAACATGGGTCAGCATTAGTGGTTCAGTGGTAGAATTCTTGCCTCCCTTGCGGGCGACCCGAGGCCGATTTCTGTCCAATGCAATTCCTTTCTTGTGTTGCTACTCTTCCAGCTCTTGGTAACAGCCTTGCAGCAATCACACCCCGCTAGGGCAGCACCATAAGCATATCAGCATTGGTGGTTCAGTGGTAGAATTCTACCCTGCCATGCCGGAGACCCTTGTCCGATTCCCAGCCAATGCAATTCCTTTTTTGTGTTGCTACTCTTCCAGCTCTGGGTAACAGCCTTGCAGCAATCACACCCCACTAGGGCTGCAGTAAAAGCTTATCAGCATTCGTGGTTCAGTGGTAGAATTCTCGCCTGCCACATGGTAGACCTAGAGTCGATTCTCGGCTAATACAAGTGCGGTTTTGTGTGGCTCCTTTTTCAGCTCTGGTTGACGGCCTTTTAGCACTCACACACTACAAAGGCAAAATACCATATCAGTAAGCATTGGTGGCTCAGTGGTGAAATTCTCGCCTGCCATGTGAGAGACCCAGGTCCGATTCCCGGCCAATGCAATTCCTGTTTTGTGTTGCTACTCTTCCAGCTCTGGGTAACAGCTTTGCAGCAATCACACCCCACTAGGGGAGCAGTATAAGCATATCTGTATTGGTGGTTCAGTGGTAGATTTCTTACCTGCTATGCGGGAGAACTTGAGGCGATCCCCGGCTAATACAAGTGCGTTTTGTGTGGCTCCTTTTTCAGCTCTGGTTGATGGCCTTTTAGCACTCACACAACAAAAGGCAAGGAACAACATGGGTCAGTATTGGTCGTTCAGTGGTAGAATTCTTGCCTGCTACGCGGGAGACCCAGGTCCGTTTCCCGGCCAATGCACCTTCTGATTTTGGTTGCTACTCTTCCACCACTGGGTAACAGTCTTGCAGCAATCACAACCCACTAGGGCTGCAGTAAAACCATATCAGCATTGGTGGTTTAGTTGTAGAATTCTCACCTGCCACGCGGTAGACCTTGAGTCGCTTCCTGGCTAATACAAGTGCAGTTTTGAGTGGCTCCTTTTTCAGCTCTGGTTGACAGCCTTTTAGCACTCATACAACACAAAGGCAAGGAAGAACATGCGGCAGCATTGGTGGTTCAGTGATAGAATTCTCGCCTGCCATGCGGGAGACCCGGGTCCTATTCCCGGCCAATGCAATTCCTGTTTTGTGTTGCTACTCTTCCAGCTCTGGGTAACAGCCTTGTATCAATCACACCCCACTAGGGCTGCTGTATAAGCATATCAGCATTGTTGGTTCAGTGGTAGATTACTTGCCTGCCACACAGAAGACCATGGTCCGATTCCCGTCCATTACAATTTCTGTTTTGTGTAGCTACTCTTCCAGCTCTGGGTAACAGCCTTGCATTAATCACACCCCACTAGGGCTGCAGAACAAGCATTTCAGCATTGGTGGTTCAGTGGTAGATTTCTTGCCAGCCACGCGGGAGACCAGGGTCCGATTCCCGGCCAATGCAATTCCTGTTTTGTATTACTACTCTTCCAGCTCTGTGTAACAGCCTTGCAGCAATCACACTCCACTAGGGGCGCAGTATAAGCATATCAGTATTGGTGGTTCAGTGGTAGAATTCTCGCCTGCTACGCTGGAGACCTTGAGTCGATTCCCGACTAATACAAGTGCGGTTTTGTGTGGCTCCTCTTTCAGCTCTGGTTGACGTCTTTTTAGCACTCACACAACACAAAGGCAGGGAAGAACATAGGTCAGCATTGGTGGCTCAGTGGTAGAGTTCTCGCCTGCCACGTGGGAGACCCGGGTCAGATTCCCGGCCAATGAAAATCCTGTTTTGTGTTGCTACTCTTCCAGCTCTGGATATCAGCCTTGCAGCAATCACACCCCACTAGGGCTGTAGTAAAACCATTTCAGCATTGGTGGTTCAGTGGTAGAATTCTCGCCTGCCACGCGGTGGACAAAGAGTTGATTCCTGGCTAATACAAGTGCGGTTTTGTGTGGCTCCTTTTTCAGCTCTGGTTGACGGCCTTTTAGCACTCACACACTACAGAGGCAAAAAACTATATCAATAAGCATTGGTGGCTCAGTGGTAGAATTCTCGCCTGCCACGTGGGAGACCCGGGTCTGATTCCCGACCAATGCAATCCCTGTTTTGTGTTGCTACTCTTCCAGCTCTGGGTAACAGCCTTGCAGCAATCACACCCCACTAGGGTTGCAGTAAAACCATATCAGCATTGGTGGTTCAGTGGTAGAACTCTCGCCTGCCATGCGGTAGACCTTAAGTCGCTTCCGGGCTAATACAAGTGCAGTTTTGAGTGGCTCCTATTTCAGCTCTGGTTGACAGCCTTTTAGCACTCACACAACACAAAGGCAAAAAGTAACATCGGTCAGCATTGGTGGCTCAGTGGTAGAATTCTCGCCTGCCATGCAGGAGACCCAGGCCCGATTCTCGGCCAATGCAATTCCTGTTTTGTGTTGCTACTCTTCCAGCTCTAGGTAACAGCTTTGCAGCAATCACACCCCACTAGGACAGTAGTATAAGGATATCAGCATTGGTGGTTCAGTGGTAGATTTCTCACCTGCCACGCGGAAGACCCAGGTCTGATTCCTGGCCAATGCAATTACAGTTTTGTGTTGCTACTCTTCCAGCTCTGGATAACAGCCTTGCATCAACCACACCCCACTAGGGGCGCAGTATAAGCATATCAGTATTTGTAGTTCAGTGGTAGATTTCTTGCCTGTCACACTGAAGACCCTGGTCCAATTCCCATCCATTACAATTCCTGTTTTGTGTAGCTACTCTTCCAGCTCTGGGTAACAGCTTTGCATCAATCACACCCCACTACGGCTGTAGAATAAGCATTTCAGCATTGGTGGTTTAGTGGTAGAATTCTCGCCTGCCACGTGGGAGACCCGGGTCCGATTCCCAGCCAATGCAATTCCTGTTTTGTGTTACTACTCTTCCAGTTCTGGGTAACAGCTTTGCATCAATCACACCCCACTAGGGCTGCAGAATAAGCATATCAGCATTGGTGGTTCAGTGGTAGAATTTTCGCCTGCCACGCCGGAGACCTTGAGTCGATTCCCGGCTAATACATGTGCTGTTTTGAGTGGCTCCTGTTGCAGCTCTAGTTGATGGCCTTTTAGCACTCACACAACATAAAGGCAAGGAACAACATTGGTCAGCATTGTTCGTTCAGTGGTAGAATTCTCGCCTGCCACGCGGGAGACCCGGCTCCGATTCCCGGCCAATGCACCTTCTGATTTTGGTTGCTACTCTTCCAGCGCTGGGTAACAGCCTTGCAGCAATCACACCCCACTAGGGCTGCAATAAAACCATGTTAGCATTGGTGGTTTAGTTGTAGAATTCTCGCCTGCCACGCGGTAGACCTTGAGTCGCTTCCCGCCTAATACAAGTGCAGTTTTGTGTTGCTCCTTTTTCAGCTCTGGTTGACGGCCTTTTAGCACTCACACACACAAAGGCAAGGAAGAATATGGGTCAGCATTGGTGGTTCAGTGGTAGAATTCTCGCCTGCCATGCGGGAGACCCGGATTCGATTCCCGGCCAATGCAATTCCTGTTTTGTGTTGCTACTCTTCCAGCTTTGGGTATCAGCCTTGCAGCAATCACACCCCACTAGGGCTGCAGTATAAGCATATCAGCATTGTTGCTTCAGTGGTAGATTTCTTGCCTGCCACACAGAAGACCGTGGTCCGATTCCCGTCCATTACAATTGCTGTTTTGTGTAGCTACTCTTCCAGCTCTGGGTAACAGCCTTGCATTAATCCTTGCAGTGCTCCTTCATTGCTGAGCTTGACTTGTCATTTACTATCGCCCACCCACTCGTCACATTATGTAAGAAATTAGCGGAGGATAGACCCGCCTTGGTGCATCTGTCTGTCTCCAGGCAGCACGCAAGCTATCTTCTTACACACGGCATCTTGCCAGAGTTTAAAAAAAACGTCTGTCTGAGAAGCTTAAGAATGGCATGTTTTCAGTCAACATTGACGAGGCCACGGACAAAAGTATGGATAAAATTCTTAATGTCCTGGTCCGATTTTATGACGAGGATGCAGGCAGTGTGAAAACACAGCATCTTGCCAGCAAAAAAGTAAATATTGCAAATGCCTCAGCTTTGATGCTGGAACTAAATGACGTCCTGCACTCATATGGGCTAAAGTGGAGGCAGGTCACCAGTATGCTACTAGACAATTGCGCAGTGATGAGGGGGAAGAAGTTGGGGCTTGAGACCCTAGCTAGAAAGGAGAACCCCAATCTGTTGGACATTTTGGGAGACACTGTCCATATGGTGTCAAATGCGGCTAAGGCTCTCATGAGCCCATTTCAATCAGAGGTGGAAGATTTTTGCTCTGATGTTTATAATGACATAGAGAAGTCCCCCAAGCAGAAGGAGATTTTTGCACAATTTCAGAGTTTACTCCATCTCACCCCCCAAGAGCTTGATAAGGCCCATTAGTAACCGATTCATTCAGATGCTTGAAGTCTGCAGTAGAATGAATGAACTACTGGATGTACTCGTGGTGCACTACTATCATGTCCTGGACCCAAATGAGGAACACAAATACAGGTAGGCCTAATAAAACTCTTTTTAATAATAACAGGTGTGATGTATTTAATGTTTGTTATTTAGTTTAGTTAGAATAAGCTCATTATGGAATGTACAGGAGGCCTAATGATGCAACATCTTTTGAGATCTTTTTTTTAAATGGTTATGGTAGGTGTTAGGAAAATAGCAAATTATCAGCATATCAAGGTAATAGGCTATATATATATATATATATATATATATATATATATATATATATATATATATATATATATATATATATATATATATATATAATGTGTGTGTGTGTGTGTGTGTGTGTACTACAGAAGGCTTCTTAATCAGGTTTTTGAGCGGCATGACCTCACAACTGAGGAAAAGGCCAGGATAGTAGTTCTTCAGAAAGAGCAGGCAGCAGCGTCCCGGACGGGAACACAAGTTAACCAAGACCGAAAAGATCGCATCTCTGTGCATCTCTAAGTCTTGATTGACTTATACAGAGGTATCTTTTGTATGACTAGGCAAACTTAATGCAACTTGAACTTGATGTTGTATTGGTTAAATATTTTTGTGTTTTTAGTGTTTGTAGTCCACTAGCACCTGATCTAACAAATTACCTAAGTCATGATACAATGAAACAGTCAGGTCTTTTCTACAGCAACAATAACCAAATTAATGAGAATATGATCAACATTTAAGTACTGTGTGAAGAACTATGTTGTGAAGAACTATGTATCAAGGTAACAGTTTCCTATAATTTACTCCTGTACATGAAAGTGAGTAACATATTCAAAAGCCATCTCTGTAGTCTCATTACAGAGTCTAATCTAATTTTTATTTATCAGAGGATGCAAGACCTAGACTTGATACCTAGAAACATATGATGTCACCTCAAAGGCTATTTTTTGCATTGTGTCAGAAAGAAAAATGTTTTGTTATACAGTCATCTTGGAATATATCAAAAAGTAATTCCCTCTGTTATATGTATGACAGTATGACTAGTGTTCTGATCTAATTAATGTTTTGCTGGAAATAAATTTAGTTGTATTATTATTTAGTTACAGTATACATTGTATTTTAAATACATAATCATACTTTTGTTCAGTTATTTCCCACACCAGTCATGAGTTTTAATTGCTCAAATTGAATTATTTATTTTTCTTATATTTGCAGGGGTCCTTCTGACATTTCAGAGATTTGTCAAAAAGCTTCAACATGAAAAGCCAATGGTGCATTTGTTGCATGTGGAAATGGTGGCCCTTGTTAAAGAGCTCCTGAGCAAATTTATGAGACCAAAGACTGTTCCACTGAGTCACAAGGAGTTTCTTAAGGTTGATGTACGGTGCAGGGATTTGCAGCTGTCAAACCAGAGGCTCTCTGTTGGACAATTCTGCTACAATTCAATGAACAAAGCTCGTGTGGAGAGGAAGGTATGGGTTGGACATATCTATGACTCTCTCAGAGAAGGGTATATGAGGTCAGCAGAGTTTCTGCTAAAAAACCTTCCCCTGGATAACATCATATTAACATCACTCTCTGCTCTAACGCCGTCTCTAATTCAATCCGATGCAGTTGTTGGAGCATTCACTACATTAGGAAAGGCCTTGCCAAATGTTGTCCCTCCAGAAGAGATTGGTCAGCTGGTTGAAGAATGCCGGGCCTACCAGATGGATGCGGACATGCTTCTTCGTGTACCAAACTACATTGAAGGGGACTGTAGAGTTGATGTAGACTGGTGGAGCCATGTTGCTTCCTTGAAAAATGCAGAAAGAGGTGTGAGGTATCCCACCCTGTGCAAACTTGTTAAAGCGCTTTTGTCCATTTTTACAGGCCCCTTGGTGGAAGGATCATTCAATTTAATGGATGATATCCTAGAGTCTGACAGGTGCTCCATTAATGTGGAAACATATGAGAGCCTCGCAGTGATCAAGTCCACACTTAAGGCCAGGGACTGGACAGCCTCAACTATGAACATTGACCAGCCTTTAAGGCGATCCTGCCTTTCCTCATTCCAAAACTACCAATTACATTTAAAGAAAACGAAAGAGACTGCACAGGCACTAAAGCAGAAAAGGCTTAGTGAGGCAGCAAGGATTCTGTCCTCAAAGGAGGCAAACAAATTGGCTCAACAGCCCAGAAAAATCAAAAGGCCAGCAAAATCCTCCTCTGCACAAGCCTCCACTTCCTCTGCTCAACAGGCCCTCCTGAAAAAGAGAAGACCACCCCAATCCTCCTCTGCTCAAGCCACCACCACCTCTGCTCAACAGGCCCTCCTAAAAAAAGAGAAGACCACCCCAACCCTCCTCTGCACCAGTCTTAACCTCTGTACAAGTCACCACCTCCTCTGCACAAGCCTCCACTTCCTCTGCTCAACAGCCCACCTGAAAAAGAGAAGACAACCCCAATCCTCCTCTGCACAAGCCTCCACTTCCTCTGCACAAGCCTCCACTTCCTCTGCACAAGCCTCCACTTCCTCTGCACAAGCCTCCACCACCTCTGCACAAGCCACCAACTCCTCTGGTCAACAGGCCCTGGAAAAAAGAAGACCACCCCAACCCTCCTCAGCACCAGTCTCCACATCATCTGCAACAACACAGCTTTTTCCTCTCTTTTATCAATCCAAAGCATCATCTAACATGTTAAAAAGAAAAGGTTATGAGGACCCAAAACAATGTTCATCAAAAAGGAAGAAATGAAGGGATGGAGACATGTTTTCCACACTGTCTTTTACAGTTATTTATTTTGTTTTTTCAGTTCAGTGGTCACCATTTGCATGTTTTGGACCAAAAACTAAGTTCAGAAAGGAAAAAATAAAGGGAAGGAGAAATGTTTTTTTGTTAATCCCATACTGTCTTTTACAGTATATTTATTTATTATGGCTTGTACAATTCCTGTGTACTTTGGAGTACTATTATTTCCACTTACTGACCTGTCTTGGTATGGCTGTAGCATCTGTAGCATTTACTTCCAGTGATTGTTCTAAGATGGGCTAATAATGTCAATCTAGGCACTGAACATATTGAGAAGAAAATGCTTTGTTTTCTTGAATAATACTGGGGGCATAATGCAAATAGGGAAATATCTAAAAAGAGCCACTTGACAATAATGATGATCAGCTTTAAAGTTCAGGCTCAGGAATTTTTTCCACTATCAGCCCTGCATTCTACATTTGGGTCCTCCTTCCTCTAACCGTGACAGAATGAACCGACCAACAAGACCTGGACCCAGCAGAATGAGCCTTACTGCTCCATTCCCCGTTGCTCCAGAGAGACTGGCAGAACTGCGAAAGCAATGGTGGGGAATGCCTTCACAACCTGCATCCGTAAACTGCTCCCTACCCACCTTCCCTTCCCAGTCTAGTCAAGAGGCTGACTATCGTTCTTTTCCTATGCTGAGGCCACAGAGAGAACCGGTAGTTCAACTAGCGGCATCCCTGTATGACCCCATCATGTCAGTGAAAGCTGTTCTCAAGGTTTCCCCCAAGCCGGTTAAGTCCACCATGGTCTACTTTGAGTCTTCTAAATCTCCTACCATCACCCTCAAGACTGTTAAACCTTTCACTGCCTTGTCTAACCCTGTTCCTGTGTTACAGCCTGCTCTGCAAGTTCCTGTTTTTGACTCTACTGTGTTTCCAGCTACTTCACCTGAATCTAAGTTTGTTACAGATACTACAGAGGTGAAGTGTGCTGTTTCTACCCATCAGAAGCGAATGAGAAGGAGGCATGCCTTACAGCCTTACACTGATTCAAGTAATATTAATTATTCCCTAATTTCTGTTCCTGCTGTGTCCACTGATCTCTATCCTGTAAAGACTAACAATCTGCCCAGTCATAGTTTGTCCACAGCGGTCATCTCAGAGTCACCTGCTGTATCTGACTCCCACCTGAATGTTTGGCCACGAAATATACCAAACTGGATTTCAAAGAAACCCAGCAGATGTTTTCTGTTAATCACCATCTCCATGGTGCTCATTTAAGTTTTTTTGTCTTGTCCAGTACTTCCTCTGGGGACAGATTTCTGTATGACTTTCCTTTGTTAGCTTCCCTTACTTTTGTTGCCTCTATCTGTCAGATTCAGGCTGCCATCATTAAAATAATTATATCATTAATAACAATGTTTGTCCTAGTTGAGACAGTAAATAAGTGAAATTTTATTTTATCTCTCTTGTAATGTAATAATGTACATGTAACGTAATTTTTTTTGAAGACAACATTTTCATTTCCATAAAGAAAATATGTTCTACATTTTCAAAACTACTGTTTTATTACATGTAAAAGCAGTGCATTCAAACTATTACTTTTGTATAACATGTCTTTATAGAGTTTTTTCAAGATTTTACATTACCCAAAACTTATCCTAGACAGGCTTTGGAAATTATTATTATTTTTTTTATAAATTATAAAAAAATGCAAATAAATAAAATAATAAATTACACATATACATATACACAAAAAAAATATAATAAATAAATAAATAAAAATAAAATCAAGCATCAATTAACATCCCACAACTTCAGACTTCCGAAGCTTCTTCAATATCTCAGTTTTTTACAAAGTTCAAAAACACCTCCCAGATGTCACAAAATTCAGAGGATTTTTTCCTTATTATATATGTGAGCTTTTCAAGAGCCAAGCATGTTATAAGGTTTCTCAACCAAAATCCAATGGAGGGACGATTAACATTTTTCCAGCATAAAGCAATACAACGCCTTGCTTGTATTAAACATAAATCAATCAATTTTCTTTCTTTAGTAAACAAGGCACAACTGTCTTCATACATATTCAATATATCAAACTATTACTTTAAATTGAAGTTACTTATATTTTAGTCTGTTATTAAATTTAATCTATGTCTGTGAAATAGAAAATTAAAGAAGATTATTAATTTTAACTTTGTTACTGGATTATAATTAGGGATGAATTAATGCGTGTGCATTATTATATTATTGGTTTATTATTGAAGATGCATTAATGTGTGACCCTTATATTATCACTTTATTATTAGTGATGAATTAATGTGTGAGCATTATTCTATTATTGGTTTATTATTGGTGATGCATTCATGCGTGATCCATATTGTTTTTTGCTTTGTGATTGATTTATTAGATTAGTTTATGATTAGTGATGTAGTCATATGTGAGCGTTATCATAATATTTGTTTATAATCAGTGACTGATGAAATGAGCCTTATATTTATTATAAGTGAGTAATTCATTAATGTGTTAGAATAATGCACGGGCTTTATTGTAACTATGGTAGTAAATAATAATATAAAGTGTTGTAATGTATAATAACTGCATTAAAATGTTTGTAGTAAAACTTTAAAGAGTGCTTGGTCGGCTAACAATAATCTTACCAAATAACGTTATACAACGTCTATAACAATCATATAATATATAATCATATAAGGAGAAGCACTTTACCATCGAGACCAGCAGCCTGTAAGTACATTAAAGACTTGTTTCAGTTGTTGTGTATGGTTTGAGGACTTGTTTTCAGCTGTTTGTGTAAAGTTGTAGGACATTTAAACTTGCTTTCAGTTGTGGATAATACTAGAAGTGTTTAGCTACTGTTTCCTTGGTTACTATAAGAGCTTGTGTAGCGAACGCAGACGGTTTCGCGTCGTCCGCCGCAGTTTCGGCCCTTGTTTTGACTCGGGAGGCGTGTCCAAACGCCAGGTAATCACTATATAGTGAGCATGCTAGCTTTAGTCGGCAGGAGAAGCACTTTACCATCGAGACCAGCAGCCTGTAAGTACATTTAGACTTGTTTTAGTTGTTGTGTATGGTTTGAGGACTTGTTTTCAGCTGTTTGTGTAAAGTTGTAGGACATTTAAACTTGTTTTCAGTTGTGTATAATACTAGAAGTGTTTAGCCTGTAAGAAAAAATGATGATGACGAAGAAAATCTCAATGAAGATGTTTATTCAGCATAGCAGTCTCAAAATACAAGGCTGTACCTTGGGTTCACCGGAGTCAGAATGAACCCTGAACATTCTTAAACTCAAACCTTTATACTGTTTTTGATGTTGCCTTTAGATGTTAATGAAGTTGCTCCTTGGCTGTTGACCCAGCTGTTCTCCCTATCTCTCCATGTTAATGCAGTTTCAACACCATTGATGAGATGGTTCTTTGTGCACCACACCCATCCCCATTCTACAATTGTTACCATTTGGTTGAGATGTAGTCACCTCAAACAATGCAGAGACAAGACCTTGTTGACTTCTCTTTTCTCTCATAAGTCAGCCTTTTGGGAAATGAGCATCAATTCACCATTTAGAGTGGAAGTTGGGTCGAGGCAGACTCATTTCTTACAGTCCCCTCTCTGATGCTCTTTGGCCCAGAAAGAAGCATCACAACCACTCTTTCACACATTACACCTCCCTTCATGGGCAGGTGCCCAGTGGCGGTAAAGCCCTGGCTTAGGTTGTTCTTGGCTGGGCACCAAAGAATCTTACCCGTCTTGGGGTCATCACCTCATGCACACTGGTTATTGCTCCATCCAATTAGGCAAGTTGTCATAGTCTCTTCTTCAAATTTGGAACTATAAAATATAAATAATTTCTTGGGTTTAGGACAGGAGCACATGAGAACCATGACATCTAATGTTCTAATGTATCAGTCTAAAAAGTACTACAGCCAAAAGCCAAAGGAGCAAGAACATCAATCAATAGAGAAAATTGTGTGTGTGTGAGTGAGTGTGTGCGTGCGTGCGTGCGTGCTTGTGTGTCTGCATGCTTGTATGCAAGCATCGTTTCTTCTCGTTCATTTTCTTAGCATGTACATTTTTTTCATATGTACAACCATTGCATAGTATTGTCCATTTTATGCAAGCATTGTTCTTTTTTTTTCTCACTGTGTCTATTTTATCAGCGTACAAATCCTCATTAAAATCCAAGTGAAATCCACATTAAAAATCACACCATAAGAACATTAAACATTGCATTAACTACACCACATGAACATTTACTACACAACAAGTATTTGTGAGTGCAAGCATTTACCTTTTTTTTCTTTTTTTTTTATGTGTCGACAGTGTTAACATCCTCATTATAATCCACATTAAAATCAAACATTAGAATCATTAAACATTCATATTAACTACACCACATTTGCATCCACTAGATAACAAATGTACACTCCCAGCACAACAAACATTTGTTTGTGAAAAGTTTCCTGTGTTTTTTTTTTTTTTTTTTTTTTTTTTTTTTTATAAACACATTGTGTCCACTTTTTTCAGCATGGACATCTTTTATCCAAGTGTGCATTCAAGGACAGTAATATATAATATATAATCTATCTGTATGTATGTATGTATGTATGCATGTATGTATGTATGTATGTATTCGTTTCTTCATATGTCAGTCTGTGGCCTTAGGCTTTTAGGCCTTCAATGTGGGTCCGTATTTTTACCATTTGTTTTCATTAACTTCCAAGTTTCTAAAAATGGTTTGATCTTCTCTTTCTCTTATCCACTGTTCAGTCTCTTCCATCTGGACAACAAGTCTCACTTGAAAAAGCAGTCACTGGTATTCCATTTGTGCTGTTCCAACTTTTCTGTGTCTCTGGGTTTCTAGAACTTCATCAGCATCCCAACATCTCTTGGTTCTTAATCTCATTAGCATCTCTTGGTTTCTTGATCATCTTCACCATCTCTGAGTTTCTAGATGTAATCTGGGTCTTGACAATTCTAATTGATGCTGGACCTGGAGCTTTGGATCTCTGTTTGGTTTCTGTGATCAAGTTTTTTTTTTTTTTTTTTTGGTTTCTGGCTCTCATCCAGGCTTAAAAGTTTTGATCAATACTGGGCCTGGGGTTCTGGATCTCTCTGTTCTCTTGAAGAACCTTGTTCTTTGCATAATCTCCTCGTGGTCATACTGGCCTGTCTCACCCATGACTGGATCATCTTTCACCACACCTTTCAATCTGGAACGAGAATAAAAAGAAGAGGTTGCCCCCCCTTTCCCACAGAAGTATCTTCTCACATTAAAGCATCACACAACAGTAATATTATTTTAAAAAAATAATTACATTAAAACATGTATCATAAATTACATTTAAACAATCAATATAATTTAAAATAATTTCTTAGAAATTATACAGAATCACCCCCGTTTTGATAGTAAAAATATCTCTATAATATTGTACTATCATGAAACATTTTCTCCAATTCACATCAGCAGCTGCTTGAGACTGAGTTACAGTCATTTTCATGCAGGGATGTGTCTGAAAAGGTGTGAATGGGTCCTTCCTTCATTCCTTTTAACTCTTCCAGCTGGTTTTCTAGTCTGGCTATTTTCTTATGTAAATCTTTATAACTTGTCTTTCTTTTGACTGAAACATGACACTGTATTGCCTTGTGTCCCATAATTCCACATCTGAAACAAACAACTTCCTGGTCTTTCCTCATTTTCTCTAAACAATGTCTTGCTATGTGACCATTTTTTCCACATGCATGACAAGCAATGCTTTGAGATTTTGCACTCTTCTGGCAATGTCTCGCAATGTGACCAGCTTTTCCACATGCATAACAAAGAACAACACCCATTGAGTTCACACTTGTAAATTTCCTTGCTCTGTGATGGAAACCATTGGATGAGCTTGAATATTCTCTGCTTGCAAAGGCAGCAACAGGATATCTCGCATCTTTCATTTGCCTCTGTGAATTTGCATTATTGTTGTAAAACTGTGTCATTTTACCAATAATTTCATTATAATCAGAGAGTGGTGTCACAAGCATTGTCACAGCAGAATGGGTGTGTGGGTCACACTTGTTGATCAAGGCAGACTTGAAACTGACGTCATCATAAGTAATATCAGGATTGCCACTAAATGTTTTAAACATCTCCAACAATCGTTCAGAAAATACTCTTGGGTGTTCCCCTCTCTTCATGTGTGTCTCAGATATTTTATCCCAGTTAACAGACATCACACCCAAGACTTCAAGCAGTGCCTGTTTCCTCTCTGACTTGTTTGCCGTTTTGTCTTTTACTTTCTGACCTAAAGCTCCAGACAAAGTTTCAGGCAGGCACATTCTTAGCAACACACATGCATCACCATCTGTATATTTGTACACCTCTGCATATTCCTCTAACCTCTTTAGGAAATCTAAAGGATCTTGTTCAGTAGGATCAAATTTTCCAATATTTGCAATCACAGCTTCTAGTTCATTTGGGTTAAACCCTCTAACCGTGTTATGGGTCGTTGATTCAACCCCTGCTTCAGTAATATGCATGGTGGTATTAGAGTGAACTGGTGCCATAGGAAATCTAACTGTACACTCTGAGCATTGACTACTGACTGACTGAGAATCTCTAGCCCATTCCTCATCATCTTCCTGAATGTCTGTCATTTTTGGAACTCTATTTGCGTTTAATGTCTCACTTGTGTTATTCTCTGTTAGGCCATTCCTTATGAAGAAGTTACAAGTAGCCCTTGCTTCTTTCAAATTAATGTAGAATGTTTCTACAGATGATGCCAACAAGTCTTTATGAGTTTTCAGACGTGTTATCTCATCCTGCATTCTGATCTTCTCTTCCTTCCATAATGCTTCACTAGCCTGGTAATATTTTGAAGCATTTATCTCAACACTGAGTCTTTCATTTTCAGCTTCTAACTCCACTACTCTCTTTCTAGTTACCTTGTATGATGCAAGAACAGCTTGAAGTGCATTGGCAATTTTTCCTTTATTGTTCTTTGGCATTTTGGAAAAATTTTCAAATTTAGAGATAGCCCATTCATATGGCTTATCTACGACTTTCTCTATACCATCAAAAATTCCAACTGTGCCATGCTTAGCAATGTATTTAACCATCATATCTTCCATTTTCACAATCTTATTAAGTTCACTTGAGTAATTCAATAGATTTTAGTTCTTTACTGACTGAACATTACCAAGTTATTTAATACTTGATACAATTATTCACTGCTCCTGTGCAAATGAATAATAACAAAAAAAAACAAAAAAAAAAAACAAGACCATTAAAATGTCTGTACTTCAGTGTCTATTGAACATAGACACTCTCCATCAGGCCTCAAATTCTACTCTCAAAACAATGTTTATCTGTATGTTATCAGATAAAACCAATCTGCATCAGTCCTTTGTGTTGTAATTTAAAAATCAAAACACTGCTACATTACATCAGGCAAAACCTCAAGAAAATGATCTTTAACAGTTCCAGACACCCTACCAAATATATTTTCTGTGACCACACTGCATCAAATCAATTCAGTTACTTTAGAATTTATAAAGAATTATGAAAACTTTATAAACCAGTTTCACTTATGCTAGAAACATATTTTTAGAAATTACTTTAGAAACAACATTTCCAATACAACTCTGCCACTAGAATCAACACAGTTCAGCACAGTTTCATTCACTTTAGAAACCTAAACTTCAGCCCTTTGCTTCAATTACTTTAGAAACAACAATTTAATACAATTCTGCTACCACACTACGTCGGGTTAATTCAGTTTAGTTAGAATCTTAAACAAAATTGGCAGAATAGTACAGAATAGACTTAAGAACTCCTTCTGCTAAAACTGAACAATACAAATTCTCTTCTGTCTTAAATTTTCTTTTCTAGATTTTTTTAAAACGAGAGGGATTCCTAACAACAAACATTTAATAAGAAAACCTGCTTTTCTTACCTTTCTCTCCTTTGTTGTTTTGGAAGTCCTCGCTGGATGACTCGCCAGTGTAAGAAAAAAATGATGATGACGAAGAAAATCTCAATGAAGATGTTTATTCAGCATAGCAGTCTCAAAATACAAGGCTGTACCTTGGGTTCACCGGAGTCAGAATGAACCCTGAACATTCTTAAACTCAAACCTTTATACTGTTTTTGATGTTGCCTTTAGATGTTAATGAAGTTGCTCCTTGGCTGTTGACCCAGCTGTTCTCCCTATCTCTCCATGTTAATGCAGTTTCAACACCATTGATGAGATGGTTCTTTGTGCACCACACCCATCCCCATTCTACAATTGTTACCATTTGGTTGAGATGTAGTCACCTCAAACAATGCAGAGACAAGACCTTGTTGACTTCTCTTTTCTCTCATAAGTCAGCCTTTTGGGAAATGAGCATCAATTCACCATTTAGAGTGGAAGTTGGGTCGAGGCAGACTCATTTCTTACAAGCCACTGTTTCCTTGGTTACTATAAGAGCTTGTGTAGCGAACGCAGACGGTTTTGCGTCGTCCGCTGCAGTTTCGGCCCTTGTTTTGACTCTCGAGGCGTGTCCAGCTGAATTCAGTCAGCTAGTGATTTGGGGTTATATAAGCAACTAGTTCACCGCGGCAGCGGTCGCGGCAGCCTCGTGTGAAGACCGCCTCGTTTGAAGACCGACGAGTCTAAAGACCATCGACTCTACCTTCGCCATCGACTCTACGTGCGCGACTAAGACCGACGAGTGTAAAGACCATCGACTCTACCTTCGCCATCGACTCTACCTGCGCGACTAAGACAGACGAGTGTAAAGACCATCGACTCTACCTTCGCCATTGACTCTACCTGCGCGACTCCACCGACCAAAGACACCGACAAAGCACTTGAGTACTTTACTTTCTTGTTTTACTTTATCTTTACACTTATTTTTGTGTTGTCAGTGCACTTTTATTATGTGTTTTCTAATTCCTGTTGTTACTAACACTTGCAAAACACTGGAGGTACGCTGCAGGCGTAAGCCTCACAACCTTCGTTCAATTCATGTATCTGCTATTTCACAACTCTCTCTCTCCGTGGGCCTCTGGAATTGTCAATCGGCTGTTAACAAGGCATTCTAGTATTATACACAACTGAAAACAAGTTTAAATGTCCTACAACATGGCTCTAACTGAGACCTGGTTGAGGCCGGAGGACACTACTACACATGCTACTCTTTCAGCTAATTTATCTTTTTCCCACACTCCTCGTCAGACAGGGAGAGGGGGTGGGACTGGACTACTAATTTCCAAAGAATGGAAATTTACTCTGATACCGTCCCTGCCAACAATCAGCTCCTTTGAATTCCATGCAGTCACCATTATCCACCCCTTCTACATAAATGTGGTTGTCATCTACCACCCACCGGGTAAATAAGGTCACTTCTTAGATGAACTGGATGTTTTTCTCATCTTTTTCTAATTTTGACACTCCCTTGTTGGTGCTAGGTGACTTCAACATTTACGTTGAGAAACCACAAGCTGGTGACTTTCAGACTCTGCTTGCCTCTTTTGACCTAAAAAGAGCACCTACTTCTGCTACCCACAAATCAGGTTATCAGCTGGACCTTATTTACACATGACACTGCTTCGCTGATCAAACAATAGTAACTCCACTACAAATATCGGATCATTTCCTTCTGTCTCTCAACATCCACATTACTCCTGAGCCGCCACACACTCCAACACTGGTTACCTTTCGCAGAAACCTACAATCTCTCTCACCCAATAGACTATTCACCATTGTTTCAGACTCTCTTCCTCCATCTTGCAAATCTCTGCACTTGATTCGAACAGTGCCACTAATACACTCTGCTCCACACTAGCATCATGTCTAGACCAATTATGTCCTCTTGCATCCAGGCCAGCCCGTGCCAGTCCTCCTGCACCCTGGCTCTCGGATGCTCTCCGTGAGCATCGCTCAAAACTTCGGGCTGCAGAGAGAATTTGGCGGAAAACTAAAAATCCTGCACAGCTCTTAACATACCAAACTCTTCTGTCCTCTTTCTCGGCTGAGGTTACTCTGCAAAGCAGACATATTACCGTCTGAAAATCAACAATGCCACTAATCCTCGCCTACTTTTTAAAACATTTTCCTCCCTCCTCTATCCTCCTCCTCCACCCGCATCCTCCACACTTACTACTGATGACTTTGCTACATTCTTTTGCACCAAAACTGCAAAAATCAGTGCTCAAATTGCTGCACCTACAACAAACACGCAAGATATAACACTTATTCATTGTTGCTCTTTGTTGTGTAAATTGCTTCCTTGTCCTCATTTGTAAGTCGCTTTGGATAAAAGCGTCTGCTAAATGACTAAATGTAAATATAATAATTGTGTTGTAGTAATTAACGTTACTGTAATAGTTATTAATTTAAAACAACTTGTTATAAAATACTTAGTTTGCAATTGTTGTCCGAATAAATCTGCAACAAAATCTGTTATTACAATACAAATCTTGAATGGTATAAGTGCTCTGATTGGCCATAGAGTTCATTGTAACTCTGAACATGATTGGTTGCCGTAACCAAGAATAGGATGAATCTTGATTCCAGCTCGGGACGTGATTGGCCAGCGTAACCAAGAATTAAAAAATATCTTGGTTACAACTCAAAACGTGATTGGCCGGTGTAACCAAAAATAACCACGACTTACAGGTGCCAGTATGCGCCACTGGCCCAGTCTGCACTGTGTGGCATATTTGCCGACATATAACAGAGACTGAAACATTGCTCACACTTGTGTGAGGTGGTCATTTTGACTGCAAACTTGTTTTAGGTTGGCACTTTGTTTTTGAATATTGTCTGCTTTTCGAATGCATATCTGTGCTGCAGTAGAACGCCTTAGCCTCACAGCAAACATTTTGGTCTACAAGCTGTCACTGCCGTCTTCCCAGGAGAGTGGCTGTACTGGTTTCTTCTGGAAGTCCTGAGGGATGTACGACACCAAGACATGAGAGCAGTTGGGGCAGCCTTTGAACCCAGGAGAGCACCCCACAGGCTCTGTGCTGGCGGCCCCAGAAACTCGATTCACTCCAGAGTAGAACCGAACAACTCCGGCAGGGGCAAACCGCGACCGCACTGCACTGAGAGCAACGCAAAAAAAATCCTGAACGAGCCAGCCAGGAGTTGAACCTAGAATCTTCTGATCTGTAGTCAGACGCGTTATCCATTGCTCCACTGGCCCAGTCTGTATCAGCAGTGCTCATTAGCATGCTGCCTGGAAAGAGGACACGGCTCGGTCAACATGGAGTTTCTTCAACGCATGCTGTGCTTTGTTTTCATGGCAAGTTGTGGTGTCGATAGGATGCTCTTACACCGAGCATGTGACAGTCCCTCCCAAGAAGAACTGTGATCCAGGCTCTGAGACTTTCTCTTCTCCAGGAGGAGGTTGCAAACGTTAGAGTTATTTTTGTCAGAGCAGCTGCAGCACACCTGGGTGGAGGCCCACAGCTAGACTTGAGGGCAACCTCTAGCCAGACCCTCCCAGATGGTCTAGTGGTTAGGATTCGGCGCTCTCACCGCCGCGGCCCGGGTTCGATTCCCGGTCAGGGAACTTCCTTTTCACCTCCATGCTGAACTTTGAGCAGTGGTGAACTCAATTGGCAAAGGGAAGAAACCGGCTCTGAACGCAAAATATGTCCTTCGAGCCTGAGTCGAACCAGCAACCTAAGGATTGCCATCATCTCACCTACAGCCCTCTGCTCTACCAACTGAGCTATCGAAGGCTTACAGGACAGTTCCACAGCCACATCCTATAAGCTAGCTACTGGCCTAAAAGGACAGAAGCAAAAGCACTCAAGCCTTCCCATACCAGGAGTCGAACCTGGGCCACCCGGGTGAAAACCAGGAATCCTAACCGCTAGACCATATAGGAACTGCTACTTTTGAAACCCAGTCTTGACACAAACTCCAGTTCATTCTGATCGCTAGCACGTCCCTGCTCCGCTTGCACAAGTGCCACTCATACACTTACGCACTCTCTCATACACAGTTTCTTGGTTTCCGTAACCGAGAATCTTCTGATCCGTAGTCATAAGCGCTAACCTTTGTGCCACCATCACTCTGTTCAGCTCCTTGTTAGCATTTTGCTTGAAGCAAGGACAAGGCTCTGTCAACCCGGAGTTCCTTCACCACACATTCTGCTTTGTTTTTATGGCAAGAGGTTGTGTGGATGGGATGCTCTTACAGGATTCCTGACAGTCCCTCCATAGAAGACCTGAGATCCAGGGTCGGAGACTCTCTCCTCTCCAAGAGGAGGTTAAAAGCAATGGTTTCTTTTGTGTCTGTGTGTCAGAGCCCTTAGGTGTTGCTGCAGCTCAGAAACCTACAAGTGGATGAGATTACACTGCAGACATTCATAAAATATATATATATACTGATTACTCTGAGGTTGGGCCTAGGGCTGGGGTAGGTGTGATTTTAATAAACTGCGATAGGTTGTATTCTGTGCCATGTACGAGATATTGAATCAATGAAACCCACATGGAGGTTTGTTACTGTGAGGTTGGGTTAAGAGTTGGGGTACACAGCAAATTCATTGGTGTTAAATTTCAAGCGTTGAGGTAATTCAGAGTAAAGTGTTACAATTCTAGAGTTAGATCGGTGATAGAAGCTGATTTGCCTCCTTGTCATTCAGAATAACATGTATCTGCCTTTGTAGAAAACCCTTGTATTTGAGAAACTAATCAGAGTGTCTGATCTCCCTACACCCTCAATTACCTGGCCCTTAAATTAGTCAATTAGTTTAGTCCACTAGACAGAGGGAATGACCACAAATAAGTGAATTCAGACACCTACTGTTGAACACCTGCTATTAACAAGCACAATCACTGGAGGAATAAGAAATTGAAGGAAGAAATAAAACTACAGACACAGCCTCACACCAAACCAACTGAATTAAAAGAGAGGAATAAACAACTCAATTAAATAACAGCATTAGCAGCTTCACTGATAGTGACAGTTTGACATCATTTCTGTAAGAATATTTGACAATGAACAGAGGTTTATTTTTTTTTTAAATATTTAATTTGACCTCACCATCATGGAGATCAGAGGCTGCTTAGTTGAGCTCTTGAAGCTTCACTCTTCTATCTATGTTTTGCTCACTGTTATAGCTGTGTTTCTAAAATGCATCAGTTATAGCAAGAAATGTTGTGAGAAACTATGCTGCTCTTGCTTAATTGTTATGGATATAATTTCATGTGTTTCATAAGTTAATCCATTTAAATATTTCAAACATATTTATATTAAAATCCTGCACAGCTCTTAACATACCAAACTCTTCTGTCTTCTTTCTTGGCTGAAGTTACTTCTGCAAAGCAGACATATTACCGTCTGAAAATCTACAATGCCACTAATCGTCACCTACTTTTTAAAACATTTTCCTCCTTCCTCTATCCTCCACCCGCATCCTCTACACTTACTACTGATGACTTTGCTACATTCTTTTGCACCAAAACTGCAAAAATCAGTGCTCAATTTGCTGCACCTACAACAAACACGCAAAATATACCACCAACACCACATACACTCACCTCTTTTTCTCAGCTCTCTGAGTCTGAGGTGTCCAAACTCGTGCTATCTAGCCATGCAACCACCTGTCCACTCGATCCCATTCCCTCTCATCTCTTGCAAGCCATCTCTCCTGCAGTCATACCAACACTGACTCATATAATTAACACATCTCTTGACTCTGGTTTATTCCCCACTTCATTTAAACAGGCTAGGGTAACCCCACTGCTAAAGAAACCCAACCTGGACCATACGCTACTTGAAAACTACAGACCAGTATCCCTGCTTCCATTCATGGCCAAGATTCTGGAGAAAGTAGTGTTCAATCAAGTTCTGGACTTTCTTACTCAAAACAATCTCATGGACAACAAGCAATCCGGCTTTAAGAAAGGCCACTCAATTGAGACTGCCCTGCTCTCGGTCGTGGAGGATCTCAGACTGGCTAAAGCAGACTCTAAATCATCAGTCCTCATTTTGCTGGACTTGTCAGCTGCTTTTGACACTGTCAACCACCAGATCCTGCTATCTACGCTCGAGTCACTGGGCGTTGCGGGCACTGTTATACAATGGTTCAGATCTTACCTCTCTGACAGGTCATTCAGGGTGTCTTGGAAGGGAGAGGTGTCCAACCTACAGCATCTAAACACTGGGGTACCTCAAGGCTCTGTTCTTGGGCCACTTCTCTTCTCCATCTACACGTCATCTCTAGGACCAGTCATCCAGAAACATGGATTCTCCTACCACTGCTATGCTGATGATACTCAGCTATACCTCTCTTTTCATCCTGATGATCCCTCCGTTCCAGCTCGCATCTCAGCCTGCCTGTTGGACATTTCACACTGGATGAAAGATCATCATCTTCAGCTGAACCTCGCAAAAACGGAAATGCTTGTAGTTTCTGTCAACCCGAATCTACACCATAACTTTTCAATCCAGATGGATGGGGCAACCATTACTGCATCCAAAATGGTGAAAAGCCTTAGAGTAATGATTGATGACCAACTAAACTTCTCTGACCACATTTCTAGAACTGCTCGATCGTGCAGATTCACATTCTATAACATCAGAAAGATCCGACCCTTCTTTTCTGAACATGCAGCTCAACTCCTTGTTCAAGCTCTTGTTCTCTCCAAACTGGATTACTGCAACTCTCTACTAGCCGTGCTTCCAGCTAACTCTATCAAGCCTCTTCAGCTGCTCCAGAACGCAGCAGCACGAGTGGTCCTCAATGAACCTAAAAGAGCACAAGTCACTCCGCTGCTCATCCGTTTGCACTGGCTGCCAGTTGCTGCTCGCATCAAATTCAAAGCTCTGATGTTTGTCTACAAAGCGACTTCTGGCTTTGCTCCTTCTTATCTGCTCTCACTTCTGCAGATCTATGTGCCCTCCAGAAACTTGCGTTCTGTGAATGAACGTCACCTCGTGGTTCCAACCCAAAAAGGGAAGAAGTCACTTTTGCGAACGCTCACGTTCAATCTGCCCAGTTGGTCAGATTGCCGTCATCAGAACGGCAGAGTCACTCGCTGTTTTCAAGAAACTACTAAAAACTCAACTATTTAGTCTCCACTTCACTTCCTAATCTGCAATTGCCTCTCTGGATATATCACTAACTGTAATCAAAAAATAAATAAATAAATAAATTGACTAAAATCTTAGACTTTACAGACCTAAAACTTACCTATAGCACTTAATTATTGTTGATCTTATAGTTGTGTAAATTGCTTCCTTGTCCTCATTTGTTAGTCGCTTTGGATAAAGGCGTCTGCTAAATGTAAATGTAAACATTGTCTCGACTCTGATTGGTCAAATGTTGAAAATGTTGAGAATTCCGTTCCGCAATTGGCTGCAAATGTTGTTTCACTCTCACTCTCTTAGCATTTTGTTGGATGTTGTTGCAAAATTTAATGTCATCTTTATCGAAAATAGCTGCAAATACAAACATATATTCCATAGTCCAGCCCCCATCATGAAAGTGAGTACATACATGACGAGGTGGAAGAGTCCATCGAATCCCATCCTTGTCGTTCAAATGCTCTGGCGTTCGAAAGAGGCCGGTGCTTCCGTGGAAGGTGTTTTACTCGCACGCTCTTATAGTTTTGAAGGATGTTGTTGCAAAATTTAACGTCATCTTTACCGAAAATAGCAGCAAATACATACAGAAATGCCATAGTCCAGCCCCCAACAGGAAAGTGAGTACATACATGACGGGGTGGCCGAGTCCATCAAATCCCATTTTTGTCGTTCATTTGCTCTCTTGTTCATACGGCAAAACTGAAAGTCTTCTTACCGAAAATAGTTGCAGAAACATACATATACAAATATGTGCCACAGTCCGGCCTGCAGCATAGACAAAACTAATATGTGACGAGGTGGCTGAGTGGTTAAGGCGGTGGACTGCTAATCCATTGTGCTTTGCACACCTGGGTTCGAATCCCATCCTTGTCGCTCATATGTTCTGGCATTCGGGAGATCATGGTGTATCTGCGGAAGTTCTCTCACTCTTTTAGCGTTTTGAAGGATGTTGTTGCAAAATTTTATGTCAACTTTATCGGAAAATAGCTGCAAATACAAACATATATTCCATAGTCCAGCCCCCATCATGAAAGTGAGTACATAAATGACGAGGTGGAAGAGTCCATCGAATCCCATCCTTGTCGTTCAAATGCTCTGGCGTTCGAAAGAGGCCGGTGCTTCCGTGGAAGGTGTTTTACTCGCACGCTCTTATCGTTTTGAAGGATGTTGTTGCAAAATTTAACGTCAACTTTACCGAAAATAGCAGCAAATACATACAGAAATGCCGTAGTCCAGCCCCCAACAGGAAAGTGAGTACATACATGACGGGGTGGCCGAGTCCATCGAATCCCATTTTTGTTGTTCATTTGCTCTCTCGTTCATACGGAAAAACTGGAAGTCTTCTTACCGAAAATAGTTGCAGAAACATTCATATACAAATATGTGCCACAGTCCGGCCTGCAGCATAGACAAAACTAATATGTGACGAGGTGGCTGAGTGGTTAAGGCGGTGGACTGCTAATCCATTGTGCTTTGCACACGTGAGTTCGAATCCCATCCTTGTCGCTCATATGTTCTGGCATTCGAGAGATCATGGTGTATCTGCGGAAGTTCTCTCACTCTTTTAGCGTTTTGAAGGATGTTGTTGCAAAATTTTATGTCAACTTTATCGAAAATAGCTGCAAATACAAACATATATGCCATAGTCCAGCCCCCATCATGAAAGTGAGTACATACATGACGAGGTGGAAGAGTCCATCGAATCCCATCCTTGTCGTTCAAATGCTCTGGCGTTTGCAAGAGGCCGGTGCTTCCGTGGAAGGTGTTTTAATCGCACGCTCTTATCGTTTTGAAGGATTTTGTTGCAAAATTTAACGTCATCTTTACCGAAAATAGTTGCAGAAACATACATATATAAATATGTAGTACAGTCCGGCCTCCACCAGAGAAAATGAAAAACATGTGAGGAGGTGGCCGAGGGGTTAGGGCGATGGACTGCTAATCCATTTTGCTTTGCACGCATGGGTTCGAATCCCACCCTTGTCGCTCATATGTTATGGCGTTGGAGAGATTATGGTGTTTCCGCAGAGGTTTTTTCACTCTTTTAGCGTTTTGAAGGATGTTGTTGCAAAATTTTATGTCAACTGTATCGAAAATAGCTGCAAATACAAACATATATTCCATAGTCCAGCCCCCATCATGAAATTGAGTACATACATGACGAGGTAGAAGAGTCCATCGAATCCCATCCTTGTCGTTCAAATGCTCTGGCGTTCGAAAGAGGCCGGTGCTTCCGTGGAAGGTGTTTTACTCGCATGCTCTTATAGTTTTGAAGGATGTTGTTGCAAAATTTAACGCCATCTTTACCGAAAATAGCAGCAAATACATACAGAAATGCCGTAGTCCAGCCCCCAACAGGAAAGTGAGTACATACATGACGGGGTGGCCGAGTCCATCGAATCCCATTTTTGTCGTTCATTTGCTCTGTCGTTCATACAGCAAAACTGAAAGTCATCTTACCGAAAATAGTTGCAGAAACATACATATACAAATATGTGCCACAGTCCGGCCTCCACCATAGACAAAAGAAAATATGTGACGAGGTGGCCGAGTGGTTAAGGCGATGGACTGCTAATCCATTGTGCTTTGCATGCGTGGGTTCGAATCCCATCCTTGTCGCTCATATGTTCTGCCATCGGAGAGATCATGGTGTTTCCGCAGAAGTTCTTTCACTCTTTTAGCGTTTTGAAGGATGTTGTTGCAAAATTTTATGTCATCTTTATCGAAAATAGCTGCAAATACAAACATATATGCCATAGTCCAGCTCCCATTATGAAAGTGAGTACATACATGACGAGGTGGAAGAGTCCATCGAATCCCATCCTTGTCGTTCAAATGCTCTGGCGTTTGAAAGAGGCCGGTGCTTCCGTGGAAGGTGTTTTACTAGCACGCTCTAATCGTTTTGAAGGATATTGTTGCAAAATTTAACGTCATCTTTACCGATAATAGTAGCAAATACATACAGAAATGCCGTAGTCCAGCCCCCAACAGGAAAGTGAGTACAAACATGACGGGGTGGCCGAGTCCATCGAATCCCATTTTTGTTGTTCATTTGCTCTCTCGTTCATACGGAAAAACTGAAAGTCTTCTTACCGAAAATAGTTGCAGAAACATACATATATAAATATGTAGTACAGTCCGGCCTCCACCAGAAAAAATGAAAAACATCTGAGGAGGTGGCCGAGGGGTTAAGGCGATGGACTGCTAATCCATTTTGCTTTGCACGCATGGGTTCGAATCCCACCCTTGTCGCTCATATGTTATGGCGTTGGAGAGATCATGGTGTCTCCGCAGAAGTTCTTTCACTCTTTTAGCGTTTTGAAGGATGTTGTTGCAAAATTTTATGTCAACTTTATCGAATATAGCTGCAAATACAAACATATATTCCATAGTCCAGCTCCCATTATGAAAGTGAGTACATACATGACGAGGTGAAAGAGTCCATCGAATCCCATCCTTGTCGTTCAAATGCTCTGGCGTTTGAAAGAGGCCGGTGCTTCCGTGGAAGGTGTTTTACTCGCACGCTCTAATCGTTTTGAAGGATATTGTTGCAAAATTTAACGTCATCTTTACCGAAAATAGCAGCAAATACATACAGAAATGCCGTAGTCCAGCCCCCAACAGGAAAGTGAGTACATACATGACGGGGTGGCCGAGTCCATCGAATCCCATTTTTGTTTTTCATTTGCTCTCTCGTTCATATGGCAAAACTGGAAGTCTTCTTACCGAAAATAGTTGCAGAAACATACATATACAAATATGTGCCACAGTCCGGCCTCCACCAGAGAAAAAGGAAAACACATGTCGCGATGGCGGAGTGGTTAAGGCGATGGACTGCTTATCCGTTTTGCTCTTCACGCGTGGGTTCGAATCCCATCCTCGTCGCTCATATGTTCTGGCATTTGAGAGATCATGTTGTTTCTGTAGAAGTTTGTTTATTCTCACTCTTTTAGCGTTTTGAAGGATGTTGTTGCAAAATTTTATGTCATCTTTATCGAAAATAGCTGCAAATACAAACATATATGCCATAGTCCAGCCCCCATCATGAAAGTGAGTACAAACATGACGAGGTGGAAGAGTCCATCGAATCCCATCCTTGTCGTTCAAATGCTCTGGCGTTTAAAAGAGGCCGGTGCTTCCGTGGAAGGTGTTTTACTCGCACACTCTTGTCGTTTTGAAGGATGTTGTTGCAAAATTTAACGTCATCTTTACCGAAAATAGCAGCAAATACATACAGAAATACTGTAGTCCAGCCCCCAACAAGAAAGTGAGTAAATACATGACGGGGTGGCCGAGTCCATCGAATCCCATTTTTGTCGTTCATTTGTTCTCTCGTTTATACGGCAAAACTGAAAGTCTTCTTACCGAAAATAGTTGCAGAAACTTACATATACCAATATGTGGTACAGTCCGGCCTCCACCAGAGAAAAAGGAAGACACATGACGAGGTGCCCGAGTGGTTAAGGCGATGGACTGCTAATCCGTTGTGCTTTGCACGTGTGGGCTGGAATCTTGTCCTAGTCGCTCATATGTTCTGGCATTTGAGAGATCATAGTGTTTCGCAGAAGTTCTCTCACTCTTTTAGCTTTTTGAAGGATGTTGTTACAATTTTTTATTTCAACTTTATCGAAAATAGCTGCAAATACAAACATATATTCCATAGTCCAGCCCCCATCATGAAAGTGAGTACATTTATGACGAGGTAGAAGAGTCTATTGAATCCCATCCTTGTCGTTCAAATGCTCTGGCGTTCGAAAGAGGCCGGTGTTTCCGTGGAAGGTGTTTTACTCGCACGCTCTTATTGTTTTGAAGGATGTTGTTGCAAAATTTAACGTCATCTTTACCGAAAATAGCAGCAAATACATACAGAAATGCCGTAGTCCAGCCCCCAACAGGATAGTGAGTACATACATTACGGGGTGGCCGAGTCCATCCAATCCCATTTTTGTCGTTCATTTGCTCTCTCGTTCATACGGCAAAACTGAAAGTCTTCTTACCGAAAATAGGTGCAGAAACTTACATATACCAATATGTGGTACAGTCCGGCCTCCACCAGAGAAAAAGGAAGATACATGACGAGGTGGCCGAGTGGTTAAGGTGATGGACTGCTAATCCATTGTGCTTTGCACGCGTGGGTTCGAATCCCATCCTCGTCGCTCATATCTTCTGGCATTCGAGAGATCATGGTGTTTCCGTAGAAGTTCTCTCGCTCTTTTAGCGTTTTGAAGGATGTTGTTGCAAAATTTTATGTCAACTTTATCGAAAATAGCTGCAAATACAAACATATATGCCATAGTCCAGCCCCCATCATGAAAGTGAGTACAAACATGACAAGGTGGAAGAGTCCATCGAATCCCATCCTTGTCGTTCAAATGCTCTGGCGTTTGAAAGAGGCCGGTGCTTACGTGGAAGGTGTTTTACTCGCACGCTCTTATTGTTTTGAAGGATGTTGTTGCAAAATTTAACGTCATCTTTACCGAAAATAGCAGCAAATACATACAGAAATGCCGTAGTCCAGCCCCCAACAGGAAAGTGAGTACATACATGACGGGGTGGCCGAGTCCATCGAATCCCATTTTTGTTGTTCATTTGCTCTCTCGTTCATACGGCAAAACTGAAAGTCTTCGTACCGAAAATAGTTGCAGAAACATACATATACATTTATGTGCCACAGTCCGGCCTCCACCAGAGAAGAGGGAAAATACGTGACGAGGTGGCCGAGTGGTTAAGGCGATGGACTGCTAATCCATTGTGCTCTGCATTGTGATTATGGTGTTTCTGTAGAAGTTCTTTTACTCTCACTCTATAATCATTTTGAAGGATGTTGTTGCAAAATTTAACATCATCTTTACCGAAAACAGCAGCAAATACATACAGAAATGTCATAATCCAGCCCCCATCATGAAAGTGAGTACATACATAACGAGGTGGCAGAGTCCATCGAATCCCATTCTTGTTGTTGTCATGCTCTGTCGTACATATGGCAAAACTGAAAGTCATCTTACTGACAATAGTGGCAGAAACAATGTAACCCTAGTTAAATAGTTAAAGTTTAATCATATTATTATTATATCTACAAGTCTTTATAAATATAATAAACGAAAAAAAAATTAATGTGTACAAATGTAGTTTGAGGTAAAGTAACAACCAATCGTAGGAGCGGGTTGTTAGCTCCGCCCCGCCGGTGCTTCCGTGGAAGGTGTTTTACTCGCACGCTCTTATTGTTTTGAAGGATGTTGTTGCAAAATTTAACGTCATCTTTACCTTTTCCAGCTTGCCGGCAGAGAGAGACAGAGCAGAGACGAGACCGGTTGGCAGAACAATAGAGAGGAGCAAACTTGAACAAAAAGATTGAAATACAGTATGTTATGATTCCCAAACAGTTTAAAAGTGATTGTAGTTGTACTAAATCAAGTTGTACCTGCAAAATAGTTGTTATTTAGTGTGTTAGTGTGTGTAAGAGTGTGTTGAAGTCAGACCGCATGTTGCATTGCGTTTACAGTGCGCTGACGTCATTTTGCATTCGCGTGTGTGTGAGAAGACCATAGAGTGATATAGACATCGCGAATTTGACTGGTGTTCCATTATATTAGCTCATTTTATGGTAAACATGTGTGTGTATGTGTTTTATTTGTTCCACATGTTGTATATTTTGTATGTTTTTGAAATTATTTTGAACATATTAAACTTATTTATATATTCTGGTCTGTGATCAGGCCAGGTTTTTTTCTGAGGACATTTTCCCAGTTTCACTGGATTCCTTGTATTGATGTCGAGCTTCCTATGTCGACCTGGAAAATTGTGAAGTACACATATTTCAATTTATCTTCATTTCACCGGATAAAGTAAGAATTTGCCAAAAAGTTAATTCCTTTATTGGACTGCGATTTTTTAATACAGCTCTAATGACTGATTTTCTTGGAGGGAAACTTTATCTGAATTGAACTGATTTCACCAATTTTAGAGTGAACAACGACACTGATTTATTTGTGTTATTTTATGGTTTCTTTTGTTTTCACTTGAATTCATTTATTGTGATTTGTGTTTGATTTAAAATAATTGTAAAGTGAGTGCACCCTGGGGTTGTGTATAAATAGTTATGTTACTGATGTAAGTATTGTTTACTAAGACAAATACGAAAAGGAAAAAATTCATACAATCTAAAGTAAAATTATTTTTGTATTTAAAACATTCAACAACAGTTTGTCTTTGGTTATTGCCCAGTTTCAACCCACCTCCTTTTACTTACCTTGTAAACGTATGGTTTTATTGTCTTGTCCAGTAATAAATAAATATAGTACACCTGTTACACTTGGATGGGAGACCGCCTGGGAATACCAGGTGCTGTAAGTTTTTCGAAGTCCTTCATTTGGCAGCTGATACACTTCCCCGTGTCACAGCTTCGCTGCCATTATTTTTTCTCGCCTTCAAGGGCATTGTTTCTGTCGGTGCTGAGTCGATGCCAGCTGAGCTGCGCACGGTCCCTGGTGTTGCGCCTGTTTTAAATAGCCAACTCTTGACGGCTTCTCTCGCTTACGGCCACACCACCCTGGCAATGCCCGATCTCATCTGAACTCAGAAGTAAAGCAGGGTCTGGCCTGGTTAGTACTTGGATGGGAGACTGCCTGGGAATACCAGGTGCTGTAAGCTTTTCGAAGTCCTTCATTTGGCAGCTGATACACTTCCCCGTGTCACAGCTCCGCTGCCATTATTTTTTCTCGCCTTCAAGGGCATTGTTTCTGTCGGTGCTGTGTTGATACCAGCTGAGCTGCGCTCGGTCCCTGGTGCTGCGCCTGTTTTAAATAGCCAACTCTTGACAGCTTCTCTCGCTTACGGCCATACCACCCTGCCAATACTCCATCTTGGTACATTCCAGGAAGTGTTTGGCTGCAGTTAGGAGAGAAAGGCTCTCCCCACTCTTTGTTTGTTTTCTTTTTGATTTGTAAAGTATTAGAGTAAATTTGGTTATTTTGTTTTTGTGAAGTTGATTTTCCTCCCAACAGCATTAGCTGTTCGGGAGGAACTTATTTTTTCATTTGGAACTCTTTTTTTTTTGGAGGAAGCAATGGCGGATGGATGCACGGCAACAAACACGGACATGGCAGTAGAAACTCGACTGGTGAAAGATAATGGACTGGCAGGAGGAATGCGAAAGGCTATTGACATTGGATTAGGAGGAGAAACAAGCACGGCAAACGACAACGGACTGGCAGGAGGAACAAGCAAGGCTGATGAAAATGGACTGGATAAGCAACCACGAAATGGAAACAAAACTGAAAAAAGTAAGTTTGCGGAGAGTAAATACTTGAAGGAGGCTACAGTGATTATAAATGTGGAAAAGGTACTTGAGGTAAAGGCAGAAGATGTTAATAAAGCGATAATGGAAAAATGTGGGCAAGGGAAAATGTTGGTGCTACAAGGTAAAGAATATGAACTGACCATGGAAAACTTTTAGAAGGACTGAAAATTACTGTGAACTGTGAAGTTAAAAGTTTGCATAACCAAGATTATGTAGTCTCCTTCTTGCACCTGCCTGTCTACACTGTTAAAAATTGTCCCGTTAAAAAACAGTAAAATACTGGCAGCTGCAGTTGCCAGCAATGTACTGTTATTTTACAGTATGTTGCTGTAAAAATACATGGACTACATTGATTTACACAATACTCAAGTGAACTCATTTTGCTCACTGAAAGCAACTGCCTCAACTTGGTCAACTGCTGAATGACTTTATGAAGTAATGTGCTATACATGCTTAGAAGCATAATCATAATGACAACTTATTTTAGTTAATTAGAAAAGTTCGGTTTAACTCTAATGTCTTATTTTTCACAACAGCACACATACATGTAAATCTGGAATCACCAGAGAGATTCTGACTGCATCAGCAACTAAACAGCCGCTATCTAAAAAATAAAGAAACATGCAGAATAACATCAGCAGTTCATTGTTCATCTTTAACTCATACACTGGCTCTACTCTCCTCCACAACGGTGACAGACAGAAGAAATTAGCTTCAGGTTTTACAGTAAAATACTGTTTTTTCCTTGATTTAACAGTAATCTACTGGCAGCTGTGGTTGCCAGCAATCTACTGTTTTTTTACAGTCTATTTCCGTAGTTTAAATTAACAGTATATTACTGTTAAAATACATTTTTACACTGTGTTTTTACCTCTCACACCTTTAACCCTTTAAACCCCAGAGCATATACTTCAGTTTTTATTGAAGTGTCCACACTACTGAGTGTTCAAGAAACATGTAGCAAAGCTGAAGTAAATTCATTAATTAACTGACTAATTAAATGATAATTGAGGATTAACAATGAACAAATGAAGAAATACTGAAGGGAAAAAACAAGAACAGAACATACAAAACTTTAGCCACAGCTTTATAATGAAATAACCTGAAGAACAACAAATGATTAAATCATTTAAATGATCAGCGGATGAATAAACAACTCTACAAACATCATCACCAGCTACACTTATTACTTAATACATGTATTTTTGTATAACATCTACTAAAGTTCTTCTTGAGAAAAAGTTAAAGTTTTACGTCACCATCATGGAGAACAGAGTTTGCTTTAGTTGGGCTCTTAGCCCTGTCATTTTTAACATTTATATATCTTGGCTGCTGCAATTGTTTGCTGCAAACTTTGTTTAAAAAGCTCCTTTGTTGTGGCAAGCCGGCCAAAAACCTAAATAAGATCTGGTGATGTTCATGTTGCTATTAAATGGCAGTCTGTTCTCATTTAGTATAAGAAAATTTACTGCTCCTATTCAATGTTAAATCTATTGTTTTACATTATATGTCTATATATGGCAATAATTTCTGGAAGTTTTTAAGAATATCTTGGACAATAACACTGCTCTATGGTGTAAATCTCACTCAAACAGAAATCAATAATCAGCGTATGAACCTCAATAATGGTGACAACTAACAAAATTAACAGTTTAACTCACAAACAGGCAACTGAAAGTCTAAACATAAACAACAGCAGAATCAAACACAAATAAAGAAAACTGTTAGACCATTATACAACATTTATTTATACCGCAATGCATGCTGGGATATTTGTATTGCAGCATGAAACATTTGAGATGTTACCATTGTTGAGATACAAGGTCAGATTCATGAGGTCTGAGTGTGTATTTGTTATAACTGAACTGTTTTTGTATGTTATTTCTTAACTGTTAAGTAATTACGGAGGTATCTTTTCTGTTTCCACTTCTCATTAATTTAATTAATACCTGCAACTAAGCATAAAATCTATTGCATGAGGCCCTTCTTCCAGATTTATAACAAAACATTTATTAGAACTAATTTCAGACAAATAGATTTCTCTATTTATTGACTTTCCAACTTGATTGCTATAATACAAGCATTTTGATAAATATTTATTATAGTAATTGGAGAGTCTGAATTAATAAGTTCAAGGGTGAAGAGCCCAACTAAACCAGCCCCTCACTCCATTACGGTGACACAAAAAACACCTTAATTTCTGTTGGATCTCAATGAGAATAGTATGGAAGTCAAATCAGTCAGTAATAAGTGTGTGTCTGCTGTTGTTTGTGGAGTTGTTTAATGATCCTCTGCTGAGACTGAAGCTGTTTTATTTTATTTGATTTTATTTAATGTTGTAACTCAAGTCACTGTTTGTATTTCTTGTTTATTTTCTTCAGTAATTGTAATTATTAACAGCAGGTGTTCATCAGTGTCTGAAGTCACTCATTAGTGTTCATTAAAACTGTCAGGTGAACTATATTAGTTAACTAGTGTATGAAATAGTGAACAAGGACACAAAGTGTGATTTCAAACACAGACTTCAAAACATCGAATCTGAACTCTGTTAGCTCACAGTTTTCTGCAGTTGGCTACTTTCTCGAAAACAAAAATGTTACCCAGAAAGCACTGTTTTTAACAGAATATTACTGTTTTAGTGAAAAAACATTATTTTACCGTAGAATCTGACCGTTTTTTAACAGCAATTTTTTACAGTGTACCTGAAAAACAGTATTATTGTTGAAAAATTGGAAGAATGGGGTGTTGAGCCACTAACAAAAATTAAAAGAAGATGCTACGGGCACTGACATCGAAGATGGGACGAGGTTCCTAAAAGTAAGGTTCCCGAAGGAGGTGGCATCACTGCCCTATAGCACGAGGCTAGAAACAGCGGAAGGACCACAGCATTTCCGGATGATGCACAGTCGGCAAGTGAAAACTTGTAGGCAGTGCATGAGCCCGGACCATCTGCTGAAAGACGGTCCTAATTTCAAGTGCTACAGATGCGGAGAATGGGGACATTTTGCACGATCGTGCACTACTGTCAGATGCTCGGAGTGTGCAGAATTCTTAGATAAATGTGAATGTTGGATGGAAGGGGAGGAAGGAGAAAAAGAAAAACAGGTGAACAGACAGGTGCAAGAAGGAAATAAGGAGGAAGATGCAAAACTTGGAGGAGATCTGGAGGAAGAAGCAACACAGCAAAGAGAAATAGAACAACTAAAGAATAACACTGGAGAAGTTGTGGATTTTAATGAAGATGGAGAAACGAAGGAGGGAGGAAATCAAATGATGGAAATTGAGTTTTCAGACATGGAGGAAAATGGACAAGAAAAAATTGAGCAAAACAAAGACATGGATTATGAAGAAGATGCAAAGGTGGACAATATGGACAGATGTATGAAAGTGAATTTAAGAAGAAGAACACTAAAGGTAAAACCAAATTTGGACAATGTTAGAAAAAAGGCTAAAGCTAATATGTTAAATGTGTTCAGGAGTTTAGAAGGAGGGGAAGATGAGTAATGTATTTTAAGTATTTATTTTTATATTTATCTTTCTTTTAATGGTTTTTAATTGTGTTAGTTTTAATACAAGAGGTTTTTTGAATGTTACAAAATTTGACAAGGTAAAGGAACTGTGCAAAAAACAAAACTTAATTTGTTTACAAGAGACTAATTGGAATGATGGCGTGATGGAAGATTTTAAAAGGAGATGGAGGGGGCAAATATTTTATAACAATGGTGATGGAAGGATGGGAAGAGGGGTCGCTATTTTAGTCAAAGAAGATATAAAGAATGATGTGGAAGAAATATACAATGATAAAGAGGGAAAATGCCCTACCATTAGAATGAGAGAAAATAATACAACATTATGTAACATTCATGCTCCAGTAGCAGAAAAAGAAAAGAAGGACTTTTTTAACAGATTAAATGATCTTATGATTTTATGGGGAGAAACTATTTTAATTGGAGATTTTAACACGGTTTTTAATAGAATTGATTTAGCGGATGGCATGGTTTTTAGGAATGACACTGGGAGAAAAGAGTTGCAGAAACTAATGGCAGAGCAAAAAGTAGTGGACATATGGAGAGTAAGGAATGAAGGAAAAAGAGAATATTCAAGAAGACAGTTAGTAGATGGTAACTTAAAGCAAAGTAGGATTGATTTTATTTTATGCAAGGAAAAACTGGGTGATTTTATAGAGTGTTTATTTTAAAGAAACAGCGCTAAGCGACCACAAGTTTTTATTAATGAAGATTGATTTTAATGAAACCGAAAGAGGAAAAGGGATATGGATTTTAAATACAGAAATTTTAAAAGGAGAACCTTATAGAAAGGCAATAGTGGACTTGATAAATACTGAAATACAAAATGAGATGTATCATGAAGATAAAAGAAGATGGTGGGATAACACAAAATATGAAATTAAAAAGTATACGATTAAAATGAGTAAATCAATACAAAAAGCAAAAGCACATGAAGAAGTAGAGGTTAGAAAGGAATTAAAGGACAGTTTAAATCAAGAAAAAGTAAATATAGAGTGAATACTGCACTGTAAAAAATTGCTGTTAAAAAACGGTCAGATTCTACGGTAAAATAATGTTTTTTCACTAAAACAGTAATATTCTGTTAAAATCAGTGCTTTCTGGGTAACATTTTTGTTTTCGAGAAAGTAACCAACTGCAGAAAACTGTGAGCTAACAGAGTTCAGATTCGATGTTTTGAAGTCTGTGTTTGAAATCACACTTTGTGCCCTTGTTCACTATTTTATACACTAGTTCACTAATATAGTTCACCTGACAGAGTTAATGAACACTAATGAGTGAATTCAGACACTGATGAACACCTGCTGTTAATAATTACAATTACTGAAGAAAATAAACAAGAAACACAAACAGTGACTTGAGTTACAACATTAAATAAAACAGCTTCAGTCTCAGCAGAGGATCATTAAACAACTCCACAAACAACAGCAGACACACACTTATTACTGACTGATTTGACTTCCATACTATTCTCATTGAGATCCAACAGAAATTAAGGTGTTTTTTGTGTCACGGTAATGGAGTGAGGGGCTGATTAAATTGGGTTCTTCACCCTTGAACTCATTTAAGAAGACTTTCCATCTGCTGTAATACAGAATTTGCAAAATGTTTGTACTATAGCAATAAAGTTGGGAAGTCAATAAATAGAGAAATCTATTTATCTGAAATTAGTTCTGCTAAATGTTTTGGTATAAATCTGGAAGAAGGGCCTCATGCAATAGATTTTATGCTTAGTTGCAGGTATTAATTTAATTAATGAGAAGTGGAAACAGAAAAGATACCTCCGTAATTACTTAACAGTTAAGAAATAACATACAAAAACAGTTCAGTTATGACAAATACACACTCAGACCTCATGAATCTGACCTTGTATCTCAACAATGGTAACATCTCAAATGTTTCATGCTGCAATGCATGCTGGGAGTGGCACTGTACAAATATCCCAGCATGCATTGAGGTATAAATAAATGTTGTATAATGGTCTAATGGTTTTCTTTATTTGTATTCGATTCTGCTGTTGTTTATGTTTAGACTTTCAGTTGCCTGTTTGTGAGTTAAACTGTTAATTTTGTTAGTCGTCACCACTATTGAGGTTCATATGCTGATTATTGATGTCTCTTTGAGTGCGATATACACCATAGAGCAGTGTTAATGTCCAAGATATTCTTAAAAACTTCCAGAAATCATTGCCATATATATACATAATGTAAAACAATAGATTTAACATTGAATAGGAGCAGTACATTTTATTATACTAAATGAGAACAGACTCTGCCATTTAATAACAACATGAACATCACCAGATCTTATTTAGGTTTTTGGCTGGCTTGCCACAATAAAGGAACTTTTTAAACAAAGTTCTTAACAATTGCAGCAGCCAAAATATATAAATGTTAAATAAGACAGGGCTAAGAGCCCAACTAAAGCAAACTCTGTTCTCCATGATGGTGACGTAAAACTTTAACTTTTTCTCAAGAAGAACTTTAGTAAATGTTATACAAAAATACATGTATTAAGTAATAAGTGTAGCTGGTGATGATGTTTGTAGAGTTGTTTAATCATCCGCTGATCATTTAAATGATTTAACCATTTGTTGTTCTTCAGGTTATTTCATTATAAAGCTGTGACTAAAGTTTTGTATGTTCTGTTCTTGTTTTTTCCCTTCAGTATTTCTTCATTTGTTCATTGTTAATCCTCAATTATCATTTAATTAGTCAGTTAATTAATGAATTTACTTCAGCTTTGCTACATGTTTCTTGAACACTCAGTAGTGTGGACACTTCAATTAAAACTGAAGTATTTGCTCTGGGGTTTAAAGGGTTAAAGGTGTGAGAGGTAAAAACACAGTGTAAAAATGTATTTTAACAGTAATATACTGTTAATTTAAACTACGGAAATAGACTGTAAAAAACAGTATATTGCTGGCAACCACAGCTGCCAGTAGATTACTGTTAAATCAAGGAAAAAAACAGTATTTTACTGTAAAACCTGAAGCTAATGTCTTCTGTCTGTCACCGTTGTGGAGGAGAGTAGAGCCAGTGTATGAGTTAAAGATGAACAATGAACTGCTGATGTTATTCTGCATGTTTCTTTATTTTTTAGATAGCGGCTGTTTAGTTGCTGATGCAGTCAGAATCTCTCTGGTGATTCCAGATTTACATGTATGTGTGCTGTTGTGAAAAATAAGACATTAGAGTTAGACCGAACTTTTCTAATTAACTAAAATAAGTTATCATTATAAGTATGCTTCTAAGCATATATAGCACATTACTTCATAAACTCATTCAGCAGTTGACCAAGTTGAGGCAGTTGCTTTCAGTGAGCAAAATGAGTTCACTTGAGTATTGTGTAAATCAATGTAGTCCATGTATTTTTACAGCAACATACTGTAAAATAACAGTACATTGCTGGCAACTGCAGCTGCCAGTATTTTACTGTTTTTTAACGGGACAATTTTTAACAGTGTGGACTATAACTTCAAAGCCAAATTAAAAGATCTTTCGTGTTGCCAACTATGTTTTGCTAATTTTGCCACTTTACTAACAGTGTCCTTTATCAATGAGTTATCGCTGTGTTTCAAATAGTTACCGATTAACCAAGATCGTAACCCTAAACTTAACCCTAACTACACCTTTCAATGAACTACAATTTGTAGCGCCATGTCTTTCGCGTCCCATCTATACAGCGACAAAGGACTTATTTTTTCTAATTCTCAATAATTTTTATCATATGTAAATATGCTTAATTTTCTATTTGTTAAATGTCCTTATAATATTTTTTTTTGGCTTCAGATTGTGCTTCACTCTTTATTTGATGAAGGAAAAAATGGGAAAGAAGAAAAAAAAAAGAAAGAAAAAAAAATAAGATTTATTAAGTCATAAGCTAAATTCTATATATATTAATTAAGAGGACATAGGGATGAACTTTGGGGGACTGTAGTCTCGTACCTACCAGACATCTCTGAGTGCACTGGCAAATGGAAAGGTGTGTGAAAAAACACAAAGAGCAAAATGGCTGTGGACACTTGTGACATGAATTTTATGGCCAGGATTTACTGAGGACTGAAAAAGCTACATTTGTTCAGAGACATTCAAAAGAGACACTAACAAGAGACTGATGAACTGATCAAAGAGAAAAAACGCTCCAACAGAACTTTACATCAGCTGAGTCAAAGAAAGAAGCCAGCCCAAAGAGAGAGGGGGAAACACTGTGCCCTGATATGAAGGAATGTCAGGACACCACAGAAGCACCAATATGTGAGCTGGTTGTCTCAGGTTGCGAGGGGGGATAGTCTGACAGTCCACCTCAAAGTAGCTCCTAAAGTGCCAAAATTAAGTTCAAGCATTACAGAAGGAAAATTAAGAACAAAAGTGTAGCTACCCATTCTTGTATCAAATCAGACTCCTGTCAATTTGAGAGAAATTATTATCATGCAAATTTTTAAGTAAGAAAAAGTGTTATAAGGTCATTTCAAGGTGAAACTTTAAATATTGAATGATATATTATGATGAATGTTAAATAATTTAGGTTTAAGTTTTAATAGGTTTAATCATAAAAGTCCTTAAACATAGAAGGATAAATTACAATGCAGCAGACTAACTAAAGAAAAAGAAAAAGCTTTTGATAAGGCAATAAATAAATAGGAGAATAAATAAGAATGGAATTAAGTATTTAAGTTAAAACTAAGTAAAAGAAATATCTTAACATAATCTTATTGTGAATGGCCTAAATCAAGATTGGATATTGAAAACTGGAAAGAGATTCAAATCTAGAAAAATTATTTATAGTTAAAGAGAAGATTGAAATAACAAGTTGAAATAAAATTCATAGGACATAAGGTCAGAAAGTAACAGTTCTAAATTGCTGTAAGAAAAATTGAAAGAGAAAAGTGTTTAAGAAAACAATATAAGGAATTAACAAGGAATAATAGTTAAAACAGAGCAAACAGAAATTTACAATACATACAGTAAGTTTTAGTCAGATGATAAAAAAAGTGCATCAAAATTGTATGAACAACTAATTTGAGGGGAATGCCTCAGGAAATAATTATGAGCCAAAAGAAAATAACTCAAAGACAAAAAGGAATTAATATATAGCTCAGAAAATCGATTAGTAAAAGAAAGAAGTGTCAAGTTCCAACTAAATGATTGTCATTACAGGACTGAGATGCAGATAAAATCAGCCGGCATAGTCAGGGTTAAAATTAAATCAGATGTAGATCTGTCCAGAAAGAAAAACACTAGATGCTGAAATAGGAATAAAACTCAATCAAAAAGTGTAAAAATTGGTGCATTAATAGAAACATTTACTGTAATATACAATCTGTCCTAGACATTTCTATTTAAATTTAAAGGAGTAATAAATTATAAGTAACTAATAATATTTAATTGAAGTTAATTTGATAATTAAAATAAATGGTTAATTAAGACAGATAAAAGAGGCTTAATGTTGATAATATGATTTAAGAGCAATCAATAGGTGAAGATTTTCCAGCTGAAGTTCATATGGTTTGTGGAGATATGTTCTTTTGGATGGTAAATATATTAAGTGCTTAGTTTCTATTGAGTTTAATTTAGGTAACTACCAGAGGAGGGTAGAAACTTGTTTGTACTTGTGTAGGCTGATGACTAGCAAATACTGTATACACCAGAATGCATAAGGGTTAAAATAGCGGGAGAAGATCTTAGGATGGACACTGTCACAATATGTGGATGATTGAATTATCTACAGCTTCACAAAGATCTAGTTCAATTAAAAGACTTGGCTGGAGACCAGTGCTCCAAACAGTGAGATATGATGACTGTTTTTGGTCTTGACTGGATAGAGAATTATTCTGTAAACAAGCACAGTTGAGAAACTATGATGAGTAGATGATTGGAGATGGTACCAGAAGCAAATTATGAAGCAGGAACAGTTATTCATTTGTGACGAAAGAAGTACTTCCAAGGATTTGAAACATCAACAGAAATAAGTTCATAAAAGGTTTGCATTCATAAAGTAATTAAAATCAAAGTTAATAAGTGATCAATAAATAAAAACATCTAAAGGAGTATGAAAAAATGTGAATAAAGCAAAAGAGAGAGTAAATGTATTTTGCTCAATTACCAGAAATGGCTGAAAGAGATGAAGATGATCCATCAAGGCCAAAGCTTGATGAAAATAATAAACTAAATGGGATTAATGTGTTAACAAGTGCATTGGTGAATGATGGCATGAAAACTGACAGAAACAGGCATCTAACACTGCATCGCATGAACGACTATTGGGTCGACCCTTGCAAGAAACCACATGAAACTTTGCATAAAACCTTGCATATAATCTCACCTATAACCTTACACATAACCTCTTGGAATGTTTTGCAAAGATGTCTAATGCAGTAGGGACTTTTATGAAGAAACAATTAATTGCCATGTGCAAAGCGATATCTGTGCAGGAAACCAGAAAGGAGCCGTGTGAGAGAGCAGTGATACAAGGTCCAATTGGTCCAGCTGATCGAGTCTATCTGTGGATGTTCTGGAAAAAGGAGAGAGCTCAGGAGGAAAGGACCATATCTGGATGAGGGCAAATCCAACAGCTGCCAAAGTGGATGCCATTAATGGGGTACCAATGCCTCAAAGGAGCGAAAGGAAACAACTCCAGCAAGGGAAAGCTGACCGGAAACAGAGGAGCCTGAATATTCCAAAGCTCTAAACTACTAAGTGCAACGTGTGGAAGGAGAAGTTAATCAGAACAAAGTAAAGAGTGATTCTGATAATATGCCTGAATACCACATACAGCAGTGCCACAAGTCAAGGAATGATAATTGCACAACTGCAGATTTCAAAACTCAGACTCTTAACCACACATCTCCATC